>NC_043025.1:10588807-10591307 GCF_006345805.1 Octopus sinensis
CGTTGACAAACAGTGGGTAGAACAAATACACACACTCTCTCTCTCATACACACACACACACCACAGTCACATATACATACATGCATGTGCACATACACACACACATGGATTAAGTCGATTATATCGACCCCAGTGCGTAACTGGTTCTTATTTAATCTACCCCGAAAGGATGAAAGGCAAAGTCAACCATGGTGGAATTTGGACTCAGAATGTAGCAGCAGACGAAATATTTCTTTACTACCCACAAGGGGCTAAACACAGAGGGGACAAACAAGGACAGAAAAACGGATTAAGTCGATTACATCTACCCCAGTGCGTAACTGGTACTTATTTAATTTACCCCGAAAGGATGAAAAGCAAAGTCGACCTCGGCGGAATTTGAACTCAGAACGAGCGACAGACGAAATACCGCCAAGCATTTCGTCCTGCGTGCTAACGTCTCTGCCAGCTCACCACCTTATGACTTCTTACTCATTTGTAAAATATTGTTTGAATATTTTTGGTGTGACATCTCTCTTCTGTTTCTTCCTCTTCCTTTGCCTCACTCCTACCTTCCTCCTACTCTCTTTCCCTCTCTAATACTTTATTTCTTCCTTTGTTTTGATTTTCCATCTGTATATCCAGGTAAGTGGAGGCGCAATGGCCCAGTGGTTAGGGCAGCGGACTTGCGGTCATAGGATCGCGGTTTTGATTCCCAGACCGGGCGTTGTGAGTGTTTATTGAGCGAAAACACCTAAAGCTCCACGAGGTTCCGGCTCCTTTTAAACCAGCCTCCAAATATAGTTTAATTTATCTCTTCAATGCGATGTTTAACTAATTAGCAGCTAATTAAGGGAGCAATTAACGTTCGTTAATAACTTTAATGATACAATACACAATTGAACTAATTGATCTAAAAATAGCTATTGGGCGCAGTATGTTCTTCTAATGGCCTTGCTGGGGCATTGCGACCTTTAGGAATGCCCCAGCATTACCAGGTTCAATGATCAAAGCCAGTAAACCCTATTTTTTTATTAGTTCAATTCCAGTCCTTAAATTTGTTGTTGTTTAACCCCAGGTCAGCCATAATCCAGCTGGCCTATGATCAAAGTTGTTCCAACCATGACTATCCTATCTTTTATTCACATTGGTTGTATATGAGTGCCAGTCATATGATGTGCAGTGTCATTTACTACTTATCTGCCCCTAAAACACCTGGCCACGGAGAAGTATTACCTGACAGGTGAGGATTGGTGTTAGGAAAAGCATTAAGTCAGGCGCAGGTGTGGCTGTGTGGTAAGTAGCTTGCTTACCAACCACATGTTCCGGGTTCAGTCCCACTGCGTAGCACCTTGGGCAAGTGTCTTCTACTATAGCCTCGGCCGACCAAAGCCTTGTGAGTGATTTGGTAGACGGAAACTGAAAGAAGCCCGTCATATATATGTATATATGATATATATATATATATATATATATATATATATATATATATATATGCGTGTGTCTGTTTGTGTGTCTGTGTTTGTCCCCCTAGCATTGCTTGACAACCGATGCTGGTGTGTTTATGTCCCCGTTACTTGGCGGTTCGGCAAAAGAGACCGATAGAATAAGTACTGGGCTTACAAAAAAAATAAGTCCCGGGGTCGAGTTGCTCGACTAAAGGCGGTGCTCCACAAAAAGAATGTCCCGAGGGTCGAGTTGCTTGACTAAAGGCAGTGCTCCAGCATGGCCACAGTCAGATGACTGAAACAAGTAAAAGAGTAAGAGTAATTGGTTGTATATGAGTGCCAGTCATATGTGCAGTGTCATTTACTACTTATCTTCCCCTAAAACACCTGGCCACGGGGAAGTATTACCTGACAGGTGAGGATTGGTGTTTAGGAAAGGCATTAAGTCGCTGAAAAACAAATCTGCTTTAACGAATTCTGTCCAAGCCACACACATACGTAAAACTGATGATGACGACATTAGAGGTGATAGGCCAGAGTACTGCACCAGGATAAACTGAGATTTTCGTGTTGAGACACTTTTGAAGGATATTGGGGACTGTGTGACTGTTTTGAAATTAATTCTGTTCAGCTGAAGGCTGCAAGTTCACTGCAAATGTTTGCCGATAAGAAAAATGATTCATAGATAAAATTATGTAAACCAGTTCATTACCTCATGCGGTGGGTGGGTGGGTGCATAAACACACAGACATATCATTCTCATCATCATCAACATTTAACCCTTTCGTTACCGATCTGGCTGAAACCAGCTCTGGCTTTGATTACATATGTTTTGTTTCCATAAGTTTTGAATTAAAATCTTCCACCAAATCTTAGTCACGATTTATGTTCCTAACACTAGCTTAATGATAACTAAGTTATTTTACTAAATTCTTTGTTATATCTAAAGTAATTGAAAGAAACACAGAGCTTCTCAAAATAAATACGGTAACAAAAGGGTTAAAATATATAATAAAGAAACAATTCTTAACCCTTTTTATACCAACCTGGCTGAAGCCGGCTCTGGCTCTGTA
>NC_043025.1:10601307-10641307 GCF_006345805.1 Octopus sinensis
TTCGTTCAAATTGTCACCACTTGACAATCTGTGTGTCTAATCTGTACTAAAACCTAGTAAAATACACAGCACTAATCTCGCTCAACACCAATAAAAGACCAATGAAACCGACCAAGACTCAAGTATCTTTAGTCACTCCCCATCAACTTCAATGACTAACTTTACTGAATACACCATTGTTTGCACTCTCAGCCCTCTCCTTCTTCACTTCTTTCTTTCCTGTGTATGCCTATGTGTGTGTAGGTATTTTTAGTAGTTTTTATTTATATTTTACTATATTATTTTTTTTTCATTTTCTTTCTGGTCGTATTTTTTCCTTTATTTCCTCTCCTCTTCCTCCACCTCTTTTTTTTCGTTCCCTGCCCATCCTGTCCTCCTCCCTTCTTCATTGGTTTTTTTTTCATCATTCATTTTGCTCCTTCCATTTCCTCTTTCTTTCATACTTTTTCTTCCCTTTAGTCTGCTTTATTTCATTCTTTTTCTTTTCTTTCATTCTTCTTCTTTCATTTCTTTTCTTTCATTTTCTTTCTTTCTTCATTCTTTCTTTCATTCTTTCTTTTCTTTCATCTTCCTTTCTTTTACTCTTTTTCTTCCTTCTTTCATTCTTTCTTTCATTCCTTCTTTTCTTTCATCTTCCTTTCTTTTACTCTTTTTCTTCCTTCTTTCATTCTTTCTTTCATTCCTTCTTTTCTTTCATCTTCCTTTCTTTTACTCTTTTTCTTCCTTCTTTCATTCTTTCTTTCATTCCTTCTTTTCTTTCATCTTCCTTTCTTTTACTCTTTTTCTTCCTTCTTCCATTCTTCTTTCTGTCATTCTTCTTTCTTTCATCTTCCTTTCTTTTACTCTTTTTCTTCCCTATTTCATTCTTCTTTCTTTCATTCTTTCTTTTCCTTCATCTTCCTTTCTTTTACTCTTTTTCTTCCTTCTTCCATTCTTCTTTCTGTCATTCTTCTTTCTTTCATCTTCCTTTCTTTTACTCTTTTTCTTCCCTATTTCATTCTTCTTTCTTTCATTCTTTCTTTTCCTTCATCTTCCTTTCTTTTACTCTTTTTCTTCCTTCTTCCATTCTTCTTTCTTTCATTCCTTTTATTTTTTCATTCTTCATTCTTTCACTTCTTTTCTTCACTCAGTTCAAAGTCTTTCTTGACCAGAAATGGCCTGAACTCTTTGTATGACCACCCTCAATGTACATAACTCCATGTCCCCCTACATGGCCTTGCTTTTGCTTTTTGAGCCAATAAAAATTGAATTGAATTGAAATTTTCTTTCTTTCTTCCTTCTTTCTGTCATTCTTTCTTTTCTTTCATTTTCCTTTCTTTTACTCTTTTTCTTCTTTCTTCCATTCTTTCCTTTCTTCTTTCATTCTTCTTTCTTTCATTCCTTTTATTCTTTCATTTTTCTTACTTCTTTCTTTCATTCTTCATTCTTTCACTTCTTTTCTTTCATTTTCTTTCCTTCTTTCTTTCATTCTTCTTTCTTTCATCTTCCTTTCTTTTACTCTTTTTCTTCCTTCTTCCATTCTTTCCTTCTTTCAGTCTTCTTTCTTTCATTCCTTTTATTCTTCATTTTTCTTACTTCTTTCTTTCATTCTTCATTCTTTCACTTCTTTCTTTCATTTTCTTTCTTCTTTTCTTTCTTTTCTTTCATTCTTTCTTTTCTTCATCTTCCTTTCTTTTACTCTTTTTCTTCCTTCTTCTCATTCTTTTCCTTCTTCAGTCTTCTTTCTTTCATTCCTTTTATTCTTTCATTTTTCTTACTTCTTTCTTTCATTCTTCATTCTTTCACTTCTTTCTTTCATTTTCTTTCCTTCTTTCTTTCATTCTTTCTTTTCTTTCATCTTCCTTTCTTTTACTCTTTTTCTCCTTCTTCCATTCTTTCCTTCTTTCACTCTTCTTTCTTTCATTCCTTTTATTCTTTCATTTTTCTTACTTCTTTCTTTCATTCTTTTTCTTCTTTCATTCTTCATTCTTTCACTTCTTTTCTTTCATTCTTTCTTTTCTTTCATCTTCCTTTCTTTTACTCTTTTTCTTCCTTCTTCCATTCTTTCCTTCTTTCAGTCTTCTTTCTTTCATTCCTTTTATTCTTTCATTTTTCTTACTTCTTTCTTTCATTCTTCATTCTTTCACTTCTTTTCTTTCATTTTCTTTCCTTCTTTCTTTCATTCTTTCTTTTCTTTCATCTTCCTTTCTTTTACTCTTTTTCTTCCTTCTTCCATTCTTTCCTTCTTTCAGTCTTCTTTCTTTCATTCCTTTTATTCTTTCATTTTTCTTACTTCTTTCTTTCATTCTTCATTCTTTCACTTCTTTTCTTTCATTTTCTTTCCTTCTTTCTTTCATTCTTTCTTTTCTTTCATCTTCCTTTCTTTTCTCTTTTCTTCCTTCTTCCATTCTTTCCTTCTTTCACTCTTCTTTCTTTCATTCCTTTTATTCTTTCATTTTTCTTACTTCTTTCTTTCATTCTTTCCTTCTTCACCTTCTTCCCACCCCTTTCCCATCATGTGAACTCTACAATCCTAAATTTAAATCCCAATCAACGAACATCTGATTGGCTGTAACGTCTGAGTTTAGGTTTTGTAAACCTTTGCAGATCCTGCTTCATCTGAAACCTGACAAACATGTTGGTAGGGGTTGTTGGAACAAGGGTGGGGCTCTAGGATGTGTCTGCTATCTTAGATTCTGGGTTGGGCATATCGGTAGAACTGGTGAGTGATGCTGTATGTATATGAGAGGGACCGGCATATGTGCAACATCGGATTAATCATTTAGGAAATTAAGCATGTGATTAGTGCATCAAGGGAAGTGGTGGTGGGGCACCGCAGAAATCTTTATATATAAAACTACTCCCACATTTTGTGGTGCATTTTAACCAGAACCGGGTATCTTATAGTCATGATTCATATCGAGCCCTTCTGGGTAGTAGCGCGCGTCTACGATGAGTCTACGATTAAAGAAAAAATTTACCATCAATTTTTCCCATTTTTAATGCATTTTTGGCATATATAAGGGAAGTAACTCTCTAAAACTTTATTATTAAATCTCAGAACGTAAAAAGCTACAGTAACACCCCCCCTTTGTGGTTAGCCATATTGAGATGGCTATTATACTTTACATCTCTAAAAATGCTTATATAGTTATTTCCCTTACAAACCCGAGCAACACCGGGCGATACTGCTAGTTATATATAAAACTGAAGTTGTGTGAGAGTCTGTCTCCTACGATTTAGATTCCTAACTACTCCCAAATTTTGCGGTGCAGTTTAACCAAAACCAGGTATCCTATAGTCGTGATTCATATCGAGCCCTTCTGGGTATTAGCGCGCATCTACGATGAGTCTACAATTTAAAAAAAAAATTACCATCATTTTTCCGCATTTTTAATGCATTTTTTGCTCGGTTTATATAATGGAAGTAACTCTCTAAAAATGCTTATATAGTTATTTCCCTTACAAACCCGAGCAACGCCAGACAATACTGCTAGGGGTAAATGGTTTTATGGTACAAAAGAAATCACTTTGACCCTTTAGCATTCAGATTAGTCTGTCAAATATGGGTGAAGGGGTAAAGACCCCTTTGGTCATAAATGACCATGGGATTGCACCTTGAAAGTTCCCATCTGAGGCACAAGTCTGGGCAAGGTAGTTTATGGAAGACCAGCAGTCACCCATCCATACCAGCCTCCCCTCTTCATGCTACTGATGTTATCCAAGGCAAAGGCAAAGGCCCAGTGATATCACAAATTATTTCTACAATTGAGTGAACTGGAGCAATGAGAAATGAAGTGCCTTGCTCAAGAACACAACACACAGCCCAGGTCTGCATTCGTGCGCCTCCAGCGGAGCCTGTAGGAAGAAGAGAAATCTCCTCAGTGACCAAAGGGCGGATCTACCAGGCCTTCTTTCATACTATCCTCCTGTATGGTTGCAAAACATGGCCTATGAAGGTAGTTGATCAGCGAAGGCTGGAGGTGTTCAACAATGACTGTCTCCGCCGCATTCTTCGCAGCCGACACATTGATCGGGTTCCTACAGCCGGTCTTTGTCATCGCCTGAATCTCCAGCCCTTCCCTTCGGTGCTTCTACAATGGTACTTAAGGTCGTTCGGTCATGTGGCCCAGCGTCCAGAGGGTGAGCTGATTCGCGATGTCCTCCTCCCACCTCCACTTCATAGCTGGCGCAAACGCAAGGGCGGACAGCCGAAGACCTGGGTAACGACGATAAAGGAAGACCTCTCCGAACTCTCAGGTCAGCAGGTGGTCGGTCTGCGCAGATGGAACCGTGAATGGCTCGCTATCTCCAGTGACCTCGCACGGGACCGTCGAGCATGGGCCGCCTTGGTTCGTGATGCCGTTAGGACCAGAGAAGCCGGCTCAACCAGCCCTGGGTGAATGCCGTCACAAGTACAATTAAGTAAGAAGCAGATTTGTTATGTACGATTAATTTTGAGGATCTGATCAAGGACTTTGCAATTAGAAGAAGAGAAAACTGTTCAAATCGAAATCGAAATTGAACCAATCCTATGACTGGCACCCGGCAGATGCCAGGACCCCTGGACTGGTGGTACGTAAAATGTACTATCCGAATCGTGGCCGATGCCAGCGCGGCCTCGACTGGCTTCCGTGCCGGTGGCACGTAAATTGCACCAATCCGATCGTGGCCGTTGCCAGCCTCGCCTGGCACCTGTGCGGGTGGCACGTAAAAAGTACCCACTACACTCACGGAGTGGTTGGCGTTAGGAAGGGCATCCAGCTGTAGAAACATTGCCAGATAAGACTGGAGCCTGGTGCAGCCTCCTGGCTTCCCAGATCCCCGGTCGAACCGTCCAACCCATGCTAGCATGGAGAACGGACGTTAAACGATGATGATGATGATGATGATGATTCTAAAACAAACAGTATTTTCCATCTTACTGTTTCATTTTGGAAAATAAATTTGGTTCATTATTGTTTATATTTTGAATTACATGTATATAGGGGCCCCAAAATCTTGTAAGTACTTGAGGTTTGTATGGGTCTTAATCTGGCACTGCATGAATGTGTGTGATGTATGTATGTATATGTATGATGTTTGTGTGTGTATGATGTATGTATATGATAGGAAATTGTATGTGTAGTTATATGTATGTGTGTGTAAGGTTGGGATCTTTTCGGTTTGGCCGGCAGTTTTTTTTAAATAATTTCCACGTAACTAAACACTTTTAAACTTTGTATACTGGTAGAATGTGTTTATAAAACATCTTTTTCTCTTGGCTTTATTGAGAAAATTCTATAGTTTGTAAGATATTTGTTGTATTTTTCCTTCAAGTTCTGCAATTTCAACCAATCAATGACGTCTATTGAGGTGAAAACATTCTGTGCCGTATGAATATGTCCCTCGTTTAAGAAACAGATTGGGTTTATTTACATTTGTGAAGAAAAAAGATACCCTTCCCCTCACCCTAAAACAGATTGAAATGCAATAGATCAATACTAGGGTCATAATTATGGGTGACAATTTCATATGACACCGCTAGAAAAAACTGCCGTTCAAACCGACAAGATCCTAAGGTCGTATGTATAGGCATGTATAGTTGTGTGTGTAAGTGTAAGTATGTATGTATTAATGTGTATGTCAGCATGTCTAAACATGTCAATTAACTTTTAGCAAATAACTACAGGCTTGGTCTGTTTGTAGATGAATAAGTTTGGGTAGATGGGCGGATGGATAACTAGACATATTGTGTAGGTGTTAATGGACAGATAGACAAATAATGTAATGTTGACTTGGTGGAGGGCTAGATAGATACAAGGTGTGTAGATGTCAATGAGATGGATAGGTAGGTAGGTAGGTGAAGGCGGCGAGCTAGAGAGACGGACAAGTGGATAGATAGATGGATAGCTAGAGAGATGGACAAATGGATAGATAGTCAGATAGATGGATAACTAGAGAGAGAGATAGATACATAGATAGACAGATAGATAGATAGAGAGAGAGAGACAGACAGACAGACAGATAGAAAAATAGATAGATAGATAGATAGATAGATAGATAGATAGATAGATAGATAGATAGACAGGCAGATAGCTAGATAGATAAATAGATAGATAGATAGATAGATAGCTAAATGAATAGCTGAAGAGATAGATGGATAGACAAATAGAAAGCTAAATGGATGACCAAAGATGTAAATGGATAGCTAGAGAGATATATAGATGGATGGATAGTTAGACAGATGACTGGATGGACGGCTGGAAGGAAGGAAGGAAGGAAGGCAGGAAAGAAGGAAGGACAGACAGATAGCTAAATAAATGGATGGATGGATGGATGGATGGATAGACATACAGATAGATGTACCGATGGATGGGTAGCTAGATAGGCAAATGGATAGGTATAAAAATGGATAAACAGGTGGAAAGATAGATAAATATAGATGAGTGTGGATGGATGGACAAAGGGGTAGGTGAAAGCCGACATATAAGTAGGTAGGCAGGAAGAAGTGGAGAGAGAGAATCTGTGGGTGTAGCTGATTAGATTAGGTGTGACATTTGTATAGATTTGCAGGTAAAGAAGTCAAACATATTGAAGAGATGGCATATAAATACCTCTGTAATGGTATGGCAGTCACTTTGTACACATTCCTTTGTAAAATCCACTCCTAACAGAAATGGTGGTGGTGGTGGTGGCAGTAGCTGAGAATGAGGAGGTGTGAGGGTCCTGAACTTTGGCTCACACATCAAAACTGTGTCAATAGCTGTAGGTAGATTTTTCACTTATTGGTATTGGCTGTGTGGTAAAGAAGCCTGCTTCCCAACCATGTTGTCTTGGGTTCAGTTCCTATGTAAGTTTACTTGTGCAAGTCGTTTCACTTGACTAAAAACCCTTCAAGGTGGTGCCCCAGCATGGCCACAGTCTAATGACCGAAATGAGTAAAAGATAAAAGGTAAAGTATATACACACATAAAGGCAGCGAGTTGGCAGAAACGTTAGCATGCCGGGCGAAATGCTTAGCCGTATTTTATCTACCATCACGTTCTGAGTTCAAATTCTGCTGAGGTCAATAAATTAAGTACCAGTTACACACTGGGGTCGATGTAATCGACTTAATCCATTTATTTGTCCTCTGTGTTTAGCCCCTTGTCGGTAGTAAAGAAATAGGTATTTCGTCTGCCGCTACATTTTGAGTTCAAATTCCGCTAAGGTCGACTTTGCCTTTCATCCTTTCGGGGTCGATAAATTAAGTACCAGTTACGCACTGGGGTAGATGTAATCGACTTAATCCGTTTGTCTGTCCTTGTTTGTCCCCTCTGTGTTTAGCCCCTTGTAGGTAGTAAAGAAATAGGTATTTCGTCTGCTGTTACATTCTGAGTTCAAATTCTGCCAAGGTCGACTTTGCCTTTCATCCTTTCGGGGTCAATAAATTAAGTACCAGTTACGCACTGTCCTTGTTTGTTCCCTCTATGTTTAGCCCCTTGTGGGTAGTAAAGAAATAGGTATTTCATCTGTCTTTACGTTCTGAGTTCAAACTCCAAGGTTGTCTTTGCCTTTCATCCTTTTGGGGTCAATAAATTAAGTACTAGTTACTCTCTGGGGTCAATGTAATCGACTTAATCCATCTCTGTCCTTGTTTAGCCCCTTGTGGGTAGTAAAGAAATAGGTATTTCGTCTGCCGCTACGTTCTGAGTTCAAATTCCGCCAGGGTCGACTTTGCGTTTCATCCTTTCGGGGTCGATAAATTAAGTACCAGTTACACACTGGGATCGATGTAATCGACTTAATCCATTTGTCTGTCCTTGTTTAGAATTAATCTGTTTGTGGGGCCTTGTTTTGAGTTAATTAGGCATTATCTCATAGCTTTGAGGTTTCAATGATGTGATTGTGTTTTTAAATTGACATTGTAGGGTAGGTGTGAGAGGCAGGATCTGGCCTTGTTTTGAATAATTATGCATTATCTCAGAGCTTTGAGGTTTCAATGATGTGATTGTGTTTTTGTTCCTTTTCGAGCCATGCCTGGCTCATAAGGGCCGGTTTCCCGGTTTCTTGGCGTATAGGTTCCCCACCTGGACAGGACGCCAGTCCGTCGCAGGTGAGCTGCAAGATGCATGAGGAAAGAGTGAGAGAAAGTTGTGGCAAAACAGTCAGCAGAAGTTCGCCATTACCTTCTGCCGGAGCCATGTGGAGCTTAGGTGTTTCGCTCATAAACACACACATCGCCCGGTCTGATATTCGAACCTGCAATCCCTCGACTATGAGTCCACTGCTCTAACCACTAGGCCATGTGCCTCCACAAAGCTCTGATTGGCCCAGGGTGTGTAGTAGAAGAAAGACACCTTGACCAAGGTGCCATGCAGTGGGATTCGAACCGGCGATCCCTCGACCGTGAGTTCGCTGCTCTAACCACTAGGCCATGTGCCTCCACAAATCTCTGATTGGCCCAGGGGCTGTTGTAGAAGAAAGACACTTTGTCCAAGGTGCCATGCAGTGGGACTGAACCTGGAGCCATGAGGTTGGGAAGAAAACTTCTTACCACACAGCTGTGACTGCACCTTTGCTTAATATTTAAAGAACATAAGCATATAGGCGCAGGAGTGGCTGTGTGGTAAGTACCTTGCTAACCAACCACAAGGTTCCGGGTTCAGTCCCACTGCATGGCACCTTGGGCAAGTGTCTTCTGCTATAGCCCCGGGCCGACCAAAGCCTTGTGAATGGATTTGGTAGACGGAAACTGAAAGAAGCCTGTCGTATATATGTATATATATATATGTGCGTGTGTGTGTTTGTGTGTCTGTGTTTGTCCCGCTAGCATTGCTTGACAACCGATGCTGGTGTGTTTACATCCCCGTCACTTAGCGGTTCGGCAAAAGAGAGACCGATAGAATAAGTACTGGGCTTACAAAAGAATAAGTCGCGGGGTCGATTTGCTCGACTAAAGGCGGTGCTCCAGCATGGCCACAGTCAAATGACTGAAACATGTAAAAGAGTAAAAGAGTAAAAGAGTAAAGAGTATATTCTCTCTCTCTCTCTCTCTCTCTCTCTCTCTCTCCCCCCCCGACACATAAACACCCCCACCCATACCCAAACCCCCATTATAATACAATAATTATAACAAATACTGCTATGTATGTATTACAGGATATAAACATAATCTCACCATAGTACTTGAAACTTGGGACAGTTATTTGTCTGTTATCTCAAACATCTCCAGTCACTCCTCGTTAGAAGTGTGACTTAATTCCCAAACAGCTGCTATTGTTAATTGCTTATCTTGTGTGTATTTCAGTGGTTTTTGTTTCTTTCTTCTCTTTGTTTAATTAAATTCCTTTATTTTTCTTTCCTCAAATATTGTACCTCCAGCATTCTGATTACTCTTTCAAACGGAATGTTTATTTATTCACACAACACTTTCGATGAATTCATCATGCATTATCTCATAGCTTTGAGCTTTCAGTAATGTGATAGCTCATTCTTGGTATGACATTGTAGAGTAGGTGTGAGAGGCTGGATCTGGCCTTGTTTTGAATTAATCATGCATTATCTCAGAGCTTTGAGCTTTCAGTAATGTGATAGCTCATTCTTGGTATGACATTGTAGAGTAGGTGTGAGAGGCTGGATCTGGCCTTGTTTTGAATTAATCATGCATTATCTCAGAGCTTTGAGCTTCAGTAATGTGATAGCTCATTCTTGGTATGACATTGTAGAGTAGGTGTGAGAGGCTGGATCTGGCCTTGTTTTGAATTAATCATGCATTATCTCAGAGCTTTGAGCTTTCAGTAATGTGATAGCTCATTCTTGGTATGACATTGTAGAGTAGGTGTGAGAGGCTGGATCTGGCCTTGTTTTGAATTAATCATGCATTATCTCAGAGCTTTGAGCTTTCAGTAATGTGATAGCTCATTCTTGGTATGACATTGTAGAGTAGGTGTGAGAGGCTGGATCTGGCCTTGTTTTGAATTAATCATGCATTATCTCATAGCTTTGAGCTTTCAGTAATGTGATAGCTCATTCTTGGTATGACATTGTAGAGTAGGTGTGAGAGGCTGGATCTGGCCTTGTTTTGAATTAATCATGCATTATCTCATAGCTTTGAGCTTTCAGTAATGTGATAGCTCATTCTTGGTATGACATTGTAGAGTAGGTGTGAGAGGCTGGATCTGGCCTTGTTTTGAATTAATCTTGCATTATCTCATAGCTTTGAGCTTTCAGTAATGTGATAGCTCATTCTTGGTATGACATTGTAGGTTAGGTGTGAGAGGCTGGATCTGGCCTTGTTTTGAATTAATTATGCATTATCTCATAGCTTTGAGCTTTCAGTAATGTGATAGCTCATTCTTGGTATGACATTGTAGAGTAGGTGTGAGAAGTTGGATCTGGCCTTGTTTTGAATTAATTATGCATTATCTCATAGCTTTGAGCTTTCAGTAATGTGATAGCTCATTCTTGGTATGACATTGTAGGTTAGGTGTGAGAGGCTGGATCTGGCCTTGTTTTGAATTAATCATGCATTATCTCAGAGCTTTGAGGTTTCAGTAATGTGATAGCTCATTTTTGGTATGACATTGTAGGTTAGGTGTGAGAGGCTGGATCTGGCCTTCTTTTGAATTAATCATGCATTATCTCATAGCTTTGAGGTTTCAATGATGTGATTGTTTATTTCTAGAATGACATTGTAGAGTAGGTGTGAGAGGCTGGATCTGGCCTTGTTTTGAATTAATCATGCATTATCTCATAGCTTTGAGCTTTCAGTAATGTGATAGCTCATTCTTGGTATGACATTGTAGAGTAGGTGTGAGAGGCTGGATCTGGCCTTGTTTTGAATTAATTATGCATTATCTCAGAGCTTTGAGGTTTCAGTAATGTGATAGCTCATTTTTGGTATGATATTGTAGGTTAGGTGTGAGAGGCTGGATCTGGCCTTCTTTTGAATTAATCATGCATTATCTCATAGCTTTGAGGTTTCAATGATGTGATTGTTTATTTCTAGAATGACATTGTAGGGTAGGTGTGAGAGGCTGGATCTGGCCTTGTTTTGAATTAATTAGGCCATTATCTCAGAGCTTTGAGGTTTCAATGATGTGATTGTGTTTTTAAAATGACATTGTAGGGTAGGTGTGAGAGGCTGGATCTGGCCTTGTTTTGAATTAATTATGCATTATCTCAGAGCTTTGAGGTTTCAATGATGTGATTGTGTTTTTAAAATGACATTGTAGGGTAGGTGTAAGAGGCTGGATCTGGCCTTGTTTTGAATTAATTATGCATTACCTCAGAGCTTTGAGGTTTCAATGATGTGATTGTGTTTTTAAAATGACATTGTAGGGTAGGTGTGAGAGGCAGGATCTGGCCTTGTTTTGAATTAATCATGCATTATCTCATAGCTTTGAGATTTCAATGATGTGATTGTCTTTTTAAAATGACATTGTAGGGTAGCTGTGAGAGGCAGGATCTGGCCTTGTTTTGAATTAATCATGCATTATCTCATAGCTTTGAGGTTTCAATGATGTGATTGTTTGTTTTTAGAATGACATTGTAGGGTATGTAGGATCTTTTCGGTTTGAATGGCAGTTTTTTCTAGCGGTGTCATATGAAATTGTCACCCATAATTATGACCCTAGTATCGATCTATTGCATTTCAATCTGTTTTAGGGTTAGGGTTAGTGAGAGTTAGGGTTAGAGGTGGGGGGAGGGTATCTTTTTTTTCTTCACAAATGTAAATAAACCCAATCTGTTTCTTAAACGAAGGATATATTCTTTCAGTTTCCGTCTACCAAATCCACTCATAAGGCTTTTATTGGCCTGAGGCTATAGGAGAAGACACTTGCCCAAGGTGTCATGCAGTGGGACTGAATCTGGAACCATATGATTGGGAAGTGAACTTCTTATTTCTTTACTGCCCACAGGGGGCTACACACAGAGGGGACAAACAAGGACAAACAAACGAATTAATTCGAATATATCGACCCCAGTGCGCAACTGGTACTTATTTAATCGACCTTAAAAGGATGAAAGGCAAGGTGGACCTCGGAGGAATTTGAACTCAGAATGTAGCGGCAGACGAAATACCGCTAAGCATTTCGCCCGGCGTGCTAACAATTCTGCCAGCTCACCGCCTTATCACATGACTATGCCAGCACCTAGATGTGTGTGCATGTATATATGCATACACCACACACACACACACACTTGAAAGAGCTGTTCTTCACTCCTGCTCCAGAGCGTCGGCTGCGGGGTCACTCCGAAAAGCTCTATCTGCGACGATTTAATCTCAATCGAAGGAGAGGGACTTTCTCCGTCCGGGTTGCGGATCCGTGGAATAAACTGCCAGACGAGATAGTGAAGATGCCGACGACCGCTCGGTTCAAAGTCTCCCTTGACCTCAAGTGGCCTGAACTATTTACATGTACACCACCCTGTACATAACTCCATGTCCCCCTACATGGCCTTACTTTTTGCTTTTTGAGCCAAAAAATTAACTAACTAACACATAATTCCAGTACTTTTTGTAGAGCAGTAGTTGTTAGAGAGAAGGGTATTCAGGTATAGAGGCCCTCCCAAGGCTGACACTGGGACTTGGGTGCAGTCCTCTGGGTTACCCATTTCTGTCAAACCAAACAATCCATGGAATGGTTGTATACTGTCAATCTAACGTGAACGTGACAGTAGGAGGTTACACCACCGCTGTTTAGCCCTAGGAAGCATCGACGCTTCCTGATGGCTTTGACACATTTTTCCTGTGTCCTTATATACATTTACGAAGGGGAGACAAACACCCCCAGCAGCCAGGCCTGCATCTAGAGACACGCATGTTTCAGGATCATTGTCCATCATCGGTCTAGAGTAGCAGACGCCCGCCAGCCGCAGATATCTGTCCCGATTCGCAAATGCATATATCTAATCCTCAGTGAAGTTTATTCACAGATTACCAAAATCAGAAATATTAATTTTCTAAATCTCTCATAGAGATATGTACGGTGGTGGGGCAATAGAATGGTTCTATACTGTCAATCTAACACGAACGTGACAGTAGGGGGTTACACCACCGCTGTTTAGCCCTAGGAAGCATTGACGCTTCCTGATGGCTTCGACACATCCAATCCATGTGACTATAAAAAAAAAAGGGTGGGGATATTAAATGCTGCTGAAGACTTCCCAGAGTGGAGGATATAGAAAAGGGTGGAAACCACAAAACTAAAGTGCGTGTGTGTGTCTCACTTCGTTCTTTACTCAGAATGAATGTGTCAGCTGTCGCTAAGTAATACTGTAATTTTATCTAGAGAGTGTTTATTTCGAAGAACCAGTCTTGGCTCACCAGGAAGTGACTAAATTCTTTGTTGGACTAAATTTACGCTGTTTTTTTTTTTTTTCCTTTTGCATATGTAGTTTAGTATTACTAGACATTCTTGCAAATTAACAGTGTGTGAGTGTATGAATGCATATGTATATATGTATGTATGTATGTATGTATGTATGTATGTATGTACGTGTGTGTGTATATGTTTGTGTACATTTGTCTGTATATAGGTGTGTCTGTGTCTGTATTTATGTTTGTGTGTGTGTTTATATACATATATGTTTATATGTATATACATGTATGTATATCTCTATATGTGTGTATTTGTGGGTATATGTATATATATATATATATATATGTAAGTATATATATATATATATATGTAAGTATATATATATATAATAAGTATATATATATATATATATATATATATAAGTATATATATATATATATATATATATATATATATAAGTATATATATATATATATATATATATATATATATATAGTATATATATATATATATATATATATGTAAGTATATATATATATATATATATAATGTAAGTATATATATATATATATATATATATGTAAGTATATATATATATATATATATATATGTAAGTATATATATTATATATATATATATATATATGTAAGTATATATATATATATATATATGTATATGTAAGTATATATATATATGTATGTATATATATACATGTATGTATATGTATATACATGTACATGTATGTATATACACAAACGTATGTATGTCTGTATATGTATACATGAAAGGGTGTATATGTGTGTGTGTTCATTTATGTGTGTGTGTGTGTGTGCATGTATGGGTGTATATATCTGCGTGTGCATGTGTCTGTATCTAAACATGTCTAAATATGCCTGTGTGTATATATATATGTGTGTGTGACTGTTTTTAATTAACAGTAATTAACTAAAACGCCAGCCTAATGTTAGAAAAGGCATTTTTGTTATGTTGACACAGTTTTTATCTGTGAATGTTCACAGCTAAATGCCATCCATGATGTTTGTCTTGTTCCTATTCTTCCTGTTGTTGCTATTGCTGCTGTTGCACCTATTGCACCTCTTGCTGTTGTTGTTGTTGCTATTGCTGCTGTTGCACCTATTGCACTTCTTGCTGTTGTTGTTGTTGCTATTGCTGCTGTTGCACCTATTGCACTTCTTGCTGTTGTTGTTGTTGCTATTGCTGCTGTTGCACCTATTGCACCTCTTGCTGTTGTTGTTGCTATTGCTGCTGTTGCACCTATTGCACCTCTTGCTGTTGTTGCTGTTGCTATTGCTGCTGTTGCACCTATTGCACTTCTTGCTGTTGTTGTTGCTATTGCTGCTGTTGCACCTATTGCACTTCTTGCTGCTGTTGTTGTTGTTGCTATTGCTGCTGTTGCACCTATTGCACTTCTTGCTGTTGTTGTTGCTATTGCTGCTGTTGCACCTCTTGCTGTTGTTGCTGTTGCTATTGCTGCTGTTGCACCTATTGCACTTCTTGCTGTTGTTGTTGTTGCTATTGCTGCTGTTGCACCTATTGCACTTCTTGCTGCTGTTGTTGCTATTGCTGCTGTTGCACCTATTGCACTTCTTGCTGCTGTTGTTGTTGTTGCTATTGCTGCTGTTGCACCTATTGCACTTCTTGCTGTTGTTGTTGCTATTGCTGCTGTTGCACCTATTGCACCTCTTGCTGTTGTTGTTGCTATTGCTGCTGTTGCACCTATTGCACTTCTTGCTGTTGTTGTTGTTGCTATTGCTGCTGTTGCACCTATTGCACTTCTTGCTGCTGTTGTTGCTATTGCTGCTGTTGCACCTATTGCACTTCTTGCTGCTGTTGTTGTTGTTGCTATTGCTGCTGTTGCACCTATTGCACTTCTTGCTGTTGTTGTTGCTATTGCTGCTGTTGCACCTATTGCACCTCTTGCTGTTGTTGCTGTTGCTATTGCTGCTGTTGCACCTATTGCACTTCTTGCTGCTGTTGTTGTTGTTGCTATTGCTGCTGTTGCACCTATTGCACTTCTTGCTGTTGTTGTTGTTGCTATTGCTGCTGTTGCACCTATTGCACTTCTTGCTGTTGTTGTTGTTGCTATTGCTGCTGTTGCACCTATTGCACTTCTTGCTGCTGTTGTTGTTGTTGCTATTGCTGCTGTTGCACCTATTGCACTTCTTGCTGCTGTTGTTGTTGTTGCTATTGCTGCTGTTGCACCTATTGCACTTCTTGCTGTTGTTGTTGTTGCTATTGCTGCTGTTGCACCTATTGCACTTCTTGCTGTTGTTGTTGTTGCTATTGCTGCTGTTGCACCTATTGCACTTCTTGCTGCTATTGCTGTTGTTGTTGCTATTGCACCTATTGCACTTCTTGCTGTTGTTGCTATTGCTGCTGTTGCACCTATTGCACTTCTTGCTGTTATTGCTGTTGTTGTTGTTCTTATTGCTACTGTTGTCACTATCACTGTTGTTGTTGTTGCTATTGCTGTCATCGTGACCACTATTGCTATTGCTGTTGTTGCAATTATTGCTGTCACTGTTGCTATTGTTGCTGCTGTTGTTGCTATTGCGGTGGTTGTTGGTGTTGCTGCCATTACTCTGTGGTCGTTGCTATCACCACTGTTGTTGCAATCGCTGCTGTTGTTGCTATCGCAACTGTCGTTGCTATTGCAACTGCTATTGCTGCTGTCTCTATTGCTATTGCCACTCATTATTGTTGTTGCTATCTCTGGTGCTGTTGTCACTATTGCTTTTGATGTTTCTATCGGTTACAACTGCTGATGCCACTGCTCTTGTGGCGGGGAGCTGGCAGAAGCATTAGCATGCGGGGCGAAATGCTTAGCGGCATTTCGGCTGCCGTTACATTCCGAGTTCAAATTCCGCCGAGGTCAACTTTGCCTTTGATCCTTTCAGGGTCGATAAATTAAGTACCAGTTACGCACTGGGGTCGATGTAATCGACTTAATACCTATGTCTGTGGTTGTTTGTCCTCTCTGTCTTTAGCCCCTTGTGGGTAATAAAGAAATAGGTATTGTCACTGCTGCTGCTGCTGCTACAGTTAACAAACCCTGGGTCAGTAATGACTTGTCAGATCTACGATCAAATAAAGGCTTTCCAGCCATGACCATCCCATCTTTAACTCAGTCTATCTAACACCACATTATCCAGTATGTCTTACATATTAAAGTCAGTGGTGGTGATAATTTGAGGGAAATTTAGCTGCTATTTCTATCCCTTTGAACCACCATGCTGGGGGGGGGTCAGCTTTTCCCCCAACATTGGCTTGTGTCACCTATGTATTTCTATTCAGTGACATTTCTTGTCTCCAACCATGACCATATATCACAGAGCATTAAAATTAACTTTACCTTTCATCCTTCTGGGGTTGATAAAATAAAGTACCAGTGACATACTGGGGTGGATTTAATATTCCTATCAAGCATCTTAGATGTGAATTTAAAGACTGATTTTTATCTTTCATTCTTATGTTGATAAATTGTATACTGGGCTTGATTTGATATTGCTCAAGAACATTCTAGATGTGAATGGAATTGTTACCTTTTATACCACTAGGGCTGATAAAACATAGTACCTGTGAAATACTGGGGTAGATTTAATATTCTTATAACGGGTGCCAGTAGGCGGCACTGGCATTGGTCATGACAATGATTTATATTTGCGTGTGTCTTTCAATCCTTGTTTATCCCTCACTAGCAGTATCGCCCGGCGTTGCTCGGGTTTGTAAGGGAAATAACTATATAAGCATTTTTAGAGAGTTACTTCCCTTATATAAACCGAGCAAAAAATGCATTAAAAATGCGGAAAAATGATGGTAAATTTTTTTTTCAATCATAGAATCATCGTAGACGCGCGCTAATACCCAGAAGGGCTCGATATGAATCACGACTATAAGATACCCGGTTTTGGTTAAACTGCACTGCAAAATGTGGGAGTAGTTAGGAATCTAAATCGGAGGAGACAGACTCTCACACAACTTCAGTTTTATATATAAAGATTACTGCTTGACAGTGTTGGTGTGTTTATGTCCCTGTAACTCGGTGGTTTGGCAAAAGAGACAATGGAATAAATGTCAGGCTTGAAAAATAAATACTGGGGTTGCTTCATTTAGTTAAAATTCTTCAAAATGATACTCCAACATGTCTGCAGTCTAATGACTGAAACAGGTATCAGAAATATACGATGATGATGATGATGATGATGGTGATGTTAACGAGACGTTTAATTAAATTCTACCCCTTTCATTAATTTCAGGATTGTACATTGTGAAACATGGATCCAGAGATCGTGATCAGTTATGATATAAAAGACTTTCCCTTTGTGGAAAGACTAGCTGGTGAGTATTTTATTAATTTCATACTACTACTGCTGCTGCTAATAATAATAATAATAATAATGATAATAATAATAACAATAATAATAATAACTTTAAAAAAGAAAAAAAATGAATGAACTAGTGAGTTTAGTTTAATGGCCTACCAATGTATACAATGAGTTTCTTTGCCCTAGGAGTCGGGAAGACACTCGGCAAGAAATGGAAGCAAATTTGAAAGAAGAGAAAAAAAAAACAATAATAATAATAAATGCCCTGATGCAGTCCCAGGCAGTGGCTCTCATGGCTTCTGATCTTAACTGATTGGAAGTGTTATCATGTACCTTGTTTTGTCTTGGTATAAAAGATGGGCTACAGCAAATATTCTGTTCAATACCACAGATTTGCTAATGCCCTGATGCAGTACCAGGCAGTGGCTCTCATGGCTTCTGATCTTTACTGATTGAAAGTGTTACCATGTACATTGTTTTGTCTTGGTATAAAAGATGGGCTACAGCAAATATTCTGTTCAATACCACAGATTTGCTAATGCCCTGATGTAGTACCAGGCAGTGGCTCTCATGGCTTCTGATCTTAACTGATTGGAAGTGTTATCATGTACATTGTTTTGTCTTGGTATGAAAGATGGGCTACAGCAAATATTCTGTTCAATACCACAGATTTGCTAATGCCCTGATGCAGTACCAGGCAGTGGCTCTCATGGCTTCTGATCCTAACTGATTGAAAGTGTTACCATGTACATTGTTTTGTCTTGGTATAAAAGATGGGCTACAGCAAATATTCTGTTCAATACCACAGATTTGCTAATGCCCTGATGTAGTACCAGGCAGTGGCTCTCATGGCTTCTGATCCTAACTGATTGAAAGTGTTACCATGTACATTGTTTTGTCTTGGTATAAAAGATGGGCTACAGCAAATATTCTGTTCAATACCACAGATTTGCTAATGCCCTGATGTAGTACCAGGCAGTGGCTCTCATGGCTTCTGATCTTAACTGATTGGAAGTGTTATCATGTACATTGTTTTGTCTTGTATAAAAGATGGGCTACAGCAAATATTCTGTTCAATACCACAGATTTGCTAATGCCCTGATGTAGTACCAGGCAGTGGCTCTCATGGCTTCTGATCTAACTGATTGGAAGTGTTATCATGTACATTGTTTTGTCTTGGTATGAAAGATGGGCTACAGCAAATATTCTGTTCAATACCACAGATTTGCTAATGCCCTGATGCAGTACCAGGCAGTGGCTCTCATGGCTTCTGATCCTAACTGATTGAAAGTGTTACCATGTACATTGTTTTGTCTTGGTATAAAAGATGGGCTACAGCAAATATTCTGTTCAATACCACAGATTTGCTAATGCCCTGATGTAGTACCAGGCAGTGGCTCTCATGGCTTCTGATCCTAACTGATTGAAAGTGTTACCATGTACATTGTTTTGTCTTGGTATAAAAGATGGGCTACAGCAAATATTCTGTTCAATACCACAGATTTGCTAATGCCCTGATGCAGTACCAGGCAGTGGCTCTCATGGCTTCTGATCCTAACTGATTGAAAGTGTTACCATGTACATTGTTTTGTCTGGTATAAAAGATGGGCTACAGCAAATATTCTGTTCAATACCACAGATTTGCTAATGCCCTGATGCAGTACCAGGCAGTGGCTCTCATGGCTTCTGATCCTAACTGATTGAAAGTGTTACCATGTACATTGTTTTGTCTTGGTATAAAAGATGGGCTACAGCAAATATTCTGTTCAATACCACAGATTTGCTAATGCCCTGATGTAGTACCAGGCAGTGGCTCTCATGGCTTCTGATCTTAACTGATTGGAAGTGTTATCATGTACATTGTTTTGTCTTGGTATGAAAGATGGGCTACAGCAAATATTCTGTTCAATACCACAGATTTGCTTGTCAGTTGTTTGACCTTAACAAGTTGAGCATGTCCCTTAGTGGCTGACGATATGTGCATCTCTGATCACGAGCAGAAGTAGTGGGGGAGCATCATAGCCATGTGTTGAGAAGGACTCTTTGGGGTTTGAATAATTCACCTCTGGAAACGTTTCGTTCAACATCCTTAAACAACCCTTACTCAGGGACCTTTTGAGCAGGATGGGTTACTCGACAGGAAGAAAATTCTAACTGGGCCCCACCTGCAAGGTCATGTGCTGTTTATCTTGATATGAGATCACCATGTCATGCACATATGGTTGTGATGCATGTGCCTAGTGCACCCTTATCAGACGGGTAGTCATGATGGGTATACTGGGCTTCGTATATTTTACCCCAGTGTCACTTTGATGGCATGCACTGCTCTCTCACTCAATAATAATAATAATAATAATAACAATAATAATAATAATAGTAATAATAATAAGGCTGTGCGTTGGCAGAATCATTAGCACACGGAGCAAAATGCTTCGCAGTACTTTGCTTGCTGCTGCATTCTGAGTTCAAATTCTGCTGAGGTCGACTTTGCCTTTCATCCTTTTGGGGTCGATAAATTTAGTGCCAGTTTCACACTGGGGTCAGTGTAATCGTCCAGTCCCCTCTCCACAAATGTTAGGCCTTTTACCCCCAGTTGAAAGGATTATTATTATTATTATTATTATTATTATTATTGTGGAGGCACGTGGCTTAGTGGTTAGGGTGTCAGCACCATGATCATAAGATTGTGGTTTCGATTCCTGGACCGGGCGACGCATTGTATTCTTGAGCAAAATACTTCATTTCACATTGCTCCAGTTCACTCAGCTGGCAAAAATGAGTAACGCTGCGATGGACTGGCGTCCCGTCCAGCTGGGGAACACATACGCCATTGAAACCAGGAAACCGGGCCCATAAGCTAAGCTTCAAAAGGGCGCATTTATTTGTGGAGGCACATGGCTTAGTGGTTAGGGTGTCAGCACCATGATCGTAAGATTGTGGTTTCAATTCCTGGACCGGGCGACGCGTTGTGTCCTTGAGCAAAACACTTCATTTCACGTTGCTCCAGTCCACTCAGCTGGCAAAAATGAGTAACACTGCGATGGACGTCCCGTCCAGCTGGGGAACACATACGCCATAGAAACTGGGAAACCGGGCCCATGAGCCTGATTAAGCTTTAAAAGGGCGCATTTATTTTTATTATTATTATTATTATTATTATTATTATTTCTGTAACCAGCTGGTAAGGCCATTCAGTATCTCTTTCTCTTGTTCCCAGTTGTCACATACTCCACATGCTTCCTTCTACACTAAGCACAAGGCCTGGAATTTTGGGGGCTAGCTGATTATATTGACCACCCCCCTCCGTTTCTCAGCTGGTACCTAATTTGTTGACCCCAAAAGAATGAAAGGCAAAGTTAACTTTGACTCAGGTTTGAACTCAAAACCTGAAGAAATGCCACAAAGCCTTTAGTCTGATGTGCTAACAGTTCTGCCGGATCACTGCCTTACACACTCCTAACACTGATCATAATATCCATTCGATAACATTAAGGGGTGGTGAGCTGGCAGGATCATTAGCATGTTGAGTAAAATGCATTCTGAGTTCGAATTCTGCTGAGGCAGACTTTGATTTTCATCCCTTTCGAGGTCAATAAAGTGAGTAACAGTGGATCATTGGGGATGATGTAATGAACTAATTTCCTCTCTTGAAATTGCTGGCCTTGTGCCAAAATTTGAAGCCAACATCCATTTGATAATATTATCTATGATAATAATCCTTTCTATTATAGGCATGAGGCTTGAAATTTTGTGGGGTGGGGGACAGTCGATTACATCAACCCCAGTGCTTAACTGGGATCTTTTCTGTTTGAACGGCAGTTTTTTCTAGCGGTGTCATATGAAGTTGTCACCCATAATTATGACCCTAGTATCGATCTATTGCATTTCAATCTCTTTTAGGGGTGGGGGTAGGGTATCTTATTTTTCTTCACAAATGTAAATAAACCCAATCTGTTTCTTAAATGAGGGACATATTCATACGGCACAGAATGTTTTTTTTTACCTCAGCAGACGTCATTGATTGGTTGAAATTGCAGAAATTGAAGAAAAAAAACAACAAATATCTTACAAACTATAGAATTTTCTCAATAAAGCCAAGAGAAAAAGATGTTTTATAAACAAATTCTACCAGTATACGAAGTTTAAAAGTGTCTAGTTACGTGGAAATTATTTTTAAAAACTGCCGTTCAAACCAAAAAGATCCAAACGAGGGACATATTCATACGGCACAGAAGGTTTTTTACCTCAATAGACGTCATTGATTAGTTGAAATTGCAGAAATTGAAGAAAAACAACAACAGATATCTTACAAAGTATAGAATTTTCCCAATAAAGCCAAGAGAAAAAGATATTTTATTTTGACACATTCTACCAGAATACAAAGTTTAAAAGTGTTTAGTTACTCTCTTTACTCTTTTACTCTTTTAGCTGTTCAGTCATTTGACTGCAGCCTTGCTAGGGCACCGCCTTTAGTCGAGCAAATTGACCCCGGGTCTTATTCTTTATAAGCCCAGTACTTATTCTATCGGTCTCTTTTGCCGAACCGCTGACGGGGACGTAAACACACCAGCATCGGTTGTGAAGCAATGCTAGGGGGACACACACAAACACACACACACATATATATTTATATATATATATATATATATATATATATACATATATACGACAGACTTCTTTCAGTTTCCGTCTACCAAATCCACTCACAAGGCATTGGTCGACCAGGGCTATAGCAGAAGACACTTGCCCAAGATGCCACGCAGTGGGACTGAACCCGGAACCATGTGGTTGGTTAGTAAGCTACTTACCACACAGCCACTCCTGCGTGGAAATTATTTTAAAAAACTACCATTCAAACCGAAAAGATCCAGATAATTAAGTGCCAGATGCATACTGGGGTCGATCTAATCAACTGGCACCGTCCCCCAAAAGTTCAGGCCTTGTGTCTAGAGTAGAAAAGAATAACAAACAGCTTTTACTGTATCAGACTAATTCTTGTTGTCATCTCTTTTGCAGCTGAATTGAAACCATATGACTGGAAAGTTTGGTACGACAAGCTTCCCAGCTCTATTTACTCCACTGTTGAGTATTCAACCTCACAACGTGGCCAGGCTGTAGTTAAATCAAAGGTGAGATATCTTCTTTCTTTTTCCTTTGTTTTTTTTGCTTGTTTATTTATTTCTGTAAGAGTTAGAGGCCAAGAAACCATCTAAGGGATATTAAATATCCAATATACTACTGGGTGTGTACCTAAGTATTTATAGCCAAGGACACATTATTTATATATATATATATATACTACTACTACTACTACTAATATAGAATGAAGTTTTTTTCTCTACAGAAAAAAATTCCATCAAGAAATGTGGCAGCATATTAAAATACCTTTACAGTTAAAATTATAAACAATTTATAAGTAAGGGCTAAAAAAATTATTTCAAAGCCAATATGCTGATAACAGACTATTAAATCGTCAATTTCCACATATAATCTACTCGCTACAGCAAAAAAAATCGAAGAACTGAAGTCGGGCAAGCTGGCTGTTAGAATATTTAAAATTTGTTATCTCTATATTGAATCAATTTCGGAATTAATCTCATAAAAGATTTATTCCTCTTCAGTAGAGCTTACGAGAGAATATAAATAAGATATTTACATGCGCCCATGGAAAAAGCCGAAGCAAAAAACATGAGTACATTTAAGTACCCCGACTTCAATTCTTTGAATTTTTTGCTGTAGCGAGTAGATTATATGTGGAAATTGACGATTTAATAGTCTGTTATCAGCATATTGGCTTTGAAATAATTTTCTTTAGCTCTTACTTATAAGTTGTATATATATATATATATATATATATAGCCTTTTTGAGCCATGCCTGGCTCATAAGGGCCGGTTTCCCGGTTTCTTGGCGTATAAGTTCCCCACCTGGATGGGACACCAGTCCGTCGCAGGAGAGCTGCAAGATGCAAGAGGAAAGAGTGAGAGAAAGTTGTGGTGATAGAGTCAGCAGAAGTTTGCCATTACCTTCTGTGAGTCCACTGCTCTCACCACTAGGCCACGTGCCTCCACACAAGGACACATTAGATAATGTAGTCCTAGATACACTATGTCAGAATAAAACACTGGATGGTCACATCTGGAACATCTTTGATCATAGGTCTGCTGGATCAGGACTGACCTGGGGCTAAACAGCAACAAGGTAGGAGAGACATATTAAATAGTGTAAACAAGAACAACAGAAATATTTGAATAATTTCCTGTCTTCCATCAATCATTCCCATTAATTGATTTTTTAATTACCTTCACCTTTATTCTCTCTCTGTTCTTTCTCTTTTCCTTGTTTCAGTCATTTCACTGCGGCCATGCTGGAGCACGGCCTTTAGTCGAGCAAATCAACCCCGGGACTTATTCTTTGGAAACCCAGTACTTATTCTTTCGGTCTCTTTTGCCGAACCGCTAAGTAACGGGGACGTAAACACAACAGCATCGGTTGTCAAGGGATGTGGGGAGGACAAACACAAACACACACACGCATACATATATATATATATATAATATCTCTATATATTAAACGGCAGTTTGTTGTCTGTGTGTCTGTGTGTGTGTCAGGTTGTACCCTCACCCTGACCCAGGCTTTCAACCGATTCTGATGAAACTTGACACACACATAGCCCAATGTCATATTAAAAACTAATGCAGCGAAAATTTTGAAAAAGTTCCCCCCAGTTCTGAAAAAATCGATAAATTCGACATGGGGTCGAGAATCTAAGCTTTTTATATGCAACACATTTTCTGGGCTGTACGTGGGCTGTTCACGCGTTGCGAGGCGCAATGATGTTTTCATGTTTTCGCCCAAAGGACAGCTAGGAACATCGTATACACAGAAGTATTCGAGTGAGGAGAGAAGACATTGCAACCTACACATGCGCCTTCATTCCCTAGAGGGAAAGGACTAGATTGGGATTAGTCGTTGCCTACTAGAGGCTCTTACATACCCGGGCAACGCCGGGCTATGCTGCTAGTATATACATATATGCGACAGGCTTCTTTCAGTTTCTGTCTACCAAATCCACTCACAAGGCATTGGTCGGCCCGGGGCTATAGCAGAAGACACTTGCCCAAGATGCCACACAGTGGGACTGAACCCGGAACCATGTGGTTGGTAAATAAGCTACTTACCACACAGCCACTCCTGCACCTATTATATTAATTACCCGTGGATTTTATTTTTTCTCATTCTAGATCTTTCTGATGGTTCTGTCTTTGGATTCCATTGAGAATGTAACCTGCCAGAATGAACTGGCCTTGGCCTACGT
Source organism: Octopus sinensis (assembly GCF_006345805.1). Classification (NCBI taxonomy): domain Eukaryota; kingdom Metazoa; phylum Mollusca; class Cephalopoda; order Octopoda; family Octopodidae; genus Octopus; species Octopus sinensis. Next base: position 10,626,238 of record NC_043025.1, read on the forward strand.
TACCAATTCTATAATCATTCCTGTGGCTCGTATCGACAATTTCAAAGAACTTGGTGACCACCTCAACTCAGGAATGTAAGTATACTACTCATTTATGTTATTTTCTTTCTATCTCTTTACCTGTTTCAGCCATTGGACTTCTAACCATGCTGCGGCACCACATCGAAGGATTTAGTCCAAGAAACTGACTCCCAGTGCATATTCTGTCAGTCTCTTTTCGCTGAACTGCTAAGTTATAGGGTTGTAAACAAACCAGCACTGGTTGTCACGTAGTGATTGGGCACAACACAAAAACAGACACACACACACACACACACACACACAATGTGCTTCTTTCAGATTCTATCTGCCAGATTCACTCACAAGGCTTTGGTCGGCCCGAGGCTATAGTAGAAGACACTTGCCCAAGGTGCCAAGCAGTGGGACTGAACCCAGAACCATGTGGTTGGTAAGCAAGCTACTTACCACACAGCCACTCCCAAATTTCATACCTTGTGCCTTTAGTAGAAAGGATTATTATTATTATTATTATTAAGGTGGTGAGCTGGCAGAATTATTAGTACACCAGGCAAAATGCATAGCAATATTTCATCCATCACTACGTTCTGAGTTCAAATTCTGCCAAGGACAACATTGCCTTTCATCCTTTCAGAGTCGACAAATTAAGTACCAGTTGAGTACTGGGGGTCGATGTGATCAACTTAACCCCTTCCCACAAATCTCAGGTCTTGTGCCTGTAATAGGAAGGATTGTTATCATCATCATCATCATCATCATCATCATCATCATTAATAATAATAATGGTTTCAAATTTTAGCATTAAGCCAGCAGTTTTTGAGAAAGGTTTAAGTTAATTATATTAAGTTAATTATATTGACAAGGTGATGAGCTGGCAGAAACGTTAGCGCGCCGGGCGAAATGCTTACCAGTAATTCGTCTGTTGCTACATTCTGAGTTCAAATTCCGCCGAGGTCGACTTTGCCTTTCATCCTTTCGGGGTCGATAAATAAAGTACCAATTTCGCACTGGGGTCGATGTAATCGACTTAATCCCTTTGTCTGTCCTTGTTTGTCCCCTCTATGTTTAGCCCCTTGTGGGCAGTAAAGAAATAGGTATTGACTCCTCTTCCCTTGTTCAATGGGTACTTATTTTATTGACCCCCAAAAGGATGAAAGGCAAAGTCAGCCCTGGTGGAATTTGAACTCAGAATGTGCAGACTGACAAACTGCTTATCAGTACTTTGTCTGTTGTCCTTACAATTCTGACAGCCCACTGTCTTTTTCATAATTAATGATGGTGATCCCAATTTTTGTCTTTGAACAGGAAACTGATGCTGTCAAAGTTGAACTGGTGCTTCTTTGGTAGAAGCGACAACTTTGACAAGAAGTTCAAAATCCTTATTGGCAGCATCAAAGCCGACATGTACAAGATCGCTCCAATGCGCTGCTTTACAAAATCTTCATCAAACTCACCAAATTCTAGCAAGTTTGCCACACTTTTTCGACAGAACTCTGTGATTAAAGAGAGTACAGTGATGAAGACTTACAAAGATGATACCGATTCGGATGACTCGGATTGCCACAGCGATCTAGAAGTGGATTCTAACTTCTGGGACCGCCACTTCCCCAGTGAGACCAGCATCAGTTGGGACATCTTCAAACAGTGTTTCCTTGTAGACTACGAAGAACAGATTTCATCGAAGTATTCTTACAGCAAGCTCGCATTCTTCATCAACATGATTTTTCGGGATATATTTCACTGCGAGCAGAAACTGGACCGAGAGGTTTTCAATCAATTCTGTCAGAATGAGAACGGAGATTCGGAATCATTCTATAACAAACTACAACAGTATGCTGTGGGCTACCATGCCATGAAACAAGTATTCAACATGGACAGCCAACATCGATTGACCGCTATTGAAAATCTCGGTGAGTGGACAAATTTTTTAATTACATGTGCATCTATTCTTGAAACAGCTGTAGGGGACTATCTGCATACTGTCTTACTTCCCTGTGTCTTATGATGTACTCTATTGTAACAACTCAGCAATTATGTTTAAATGTATATGTTCCCTAATCTAAACTGACACCAGTTATTTACCATTTCACACTTTTACACTGCTGTGTGTGTATGTATATATATACATGCACACACACACGCACACCCGGTCTGAGATTCGAATCCGCAATCCCTCGACCGTGAAACATTCACATAGACAAACACACACAAGGAAACACTCACGCAAAGAAACATTGTTTGTTTGTTTGTTCCTTCTCAAGCCATGCCTGGCTCATAAGGGCCTGTTTCCGTGGCGTATAGGTTCCTCACATGGACGGGACGCCGGTCCATCACAGGTGAGCTGCAAGATGCAGGAGGAAAGAGTGAGAGAAAGTTGTGGCGAAAGAGTCAGCAGAAGTTTCGCCATTACCTTCAGCCGGAGCCGCGTGGCGCTTAGGTGTTTTTCACTCATAAACACACACACCACCCGGTCTGAGATTCGAACCCGCGATCCCTCGACCGCGAATCCGCTGCTCTAACCACTAGGCCATGTGCCTCCACCAAAGCAATATGTGTTGAGCTGAACAAGCAACTGAATACTTTCAGATGTGGTTTCTCAAACTACTGATTGATTGAGCAAACTGGGATTTTTGTTTTCCGTTCATTAAATATTTCAGCCATTACTTAGGTGTTTAAGCATTTGATTCAGTTATCTAATTAAATTGAAATTAGAGGTGGGGGGTGGGAGGTACATTAATTTGGTTGAACCTTGTTTTCTATCTAGCTATCTGTCTGTCTACCTGTCTATCTATCTGCCTATCTATCTATCTACCTATCTACCTATCTGTCTATCTATCTATCTATCTATCTATCTATCTATCCATCCATCTCTCTGTCTGTCTGCCTGCCTGTCTGTATGTCTATCTATCTATCTACCTATCTATTGACATTTCTGTGATAACGATCCCTTTTGATCAAAAACCAAACCCCCTTTTTTATCCCCAAAAGAAAAACTCTACCTTGTAATTTGTCCCGTCTTTGGGCAGCCCTGTGTAGCTAATAAAGAAACATAACTATCTATCTATCTATCTATCTATCTATCTATTAATCTATCTATCCATCTATCTATCTATCTATCCATCTATCTTTCTCTCTATCTGCCTGTCTGCCTGCTTGCCTGTCTGTCTATCTATCTATCTTTCTATCTATCTGTTTATCTATCTATCTATCTTTCTATATCTGTCTGTCTATCTTCTATGTTTGTCTTTCTCTGTCTGTCTGTCTGTTTATCTATCCATCTATCTATGTGTCTATCTATCTATCATCTATCTATCTATCTATCTATCTATCTATCTGTCTGTCTGTCTGTCTGTCTATCTATCTATCTATCTATCTATCTGTGTATCTATCTATCTATCTATCTATCTGTGTATTTATCTATCTATCTATCTATCTATCTATCTATCTATCTATCTATCTGTGTATCTATCTATCTATCTATCTATCTATCTGTGTATCTATCTATCTATCTATCTGTGTATCTATCTATCTATCTATCTATCTATCTATCTGTCTATCTATCTATCTATCTATCTATCTATCTATCTGTGTATCTATCTATCTATCTATCTGTGTATCTATCTATCTATCTATCTATCTATCTATCTATCTATTAATCTATCTATCTATCTATCTATCTACCTATGTATCTATCTCTGTCTTTATCTATCAATCTGTCTGTCTGTCTGCCAATAAATAAATAAATAAATAAATAAATACATAGATTATATTTGCCTCTTCTTCTCAGGTTCCTATTCTTCACCTGCTGTTTTACACTTTCTGGAAGATATGTTACATGAATCTGACCCAAATATTCGTGCTGTTGCTACCATAGCCCTGGCCAAAGCAGGTAAGTTTACTCTTAAATTCTATTTTTTGCCACATTTTGTATAACACCAAACTCCCAGTAGAACGTAAGATATGAACAGTTATGAATCCCACTAATTTTTATTTAGTCACAGTGTATCTAGGAGTACACTGGATGATGCTTTAACATTTAAACTGGCCATATCCAGTCAAAATATTCTACCTGTTTTTTTATACAAATCAACTAAATCTAACATCACCCTATGATGTCATTCTAAAAATAAACAATCACATCATTGAAATCTCAAAGCTATGAAATAATGCAGGATTAATTGAAAACAAGGCCAGATCCAGCCTCTCACACCTACCCTACAATGTCTTTCTAAAAATAAACAGTCACATGATTGAAATCTTAAAGCTATGAGATAATGCATGATTAATTGAAAACAAGGCCAGATCCAGCCTCTCACACCTACCCTACAATGTCATTCTAGAAATAAACAACCACATCATAGAAATTTCAAAGCTATGAGATAATGCATGATTAATTCAAAACAAGGCCAGATCCTGCCTCTCACACTTACCCTACAATGTCATTCTAGAAATAAACAATCACATCATTGAAATTTCAAAGCTATGAGATAATGCATGATTAATTCAAAACAAGGCCAGATCCAGCCTCTCACACCTACCCTACAATGTCATTCTAAAAATAAACAATCACATCATTGAAATTTCAAAGCTATGAGATAATGCATGATTAATTCAAAACAAGGCCAGATCCAGCCTCTCACACCTACCCTACAATGTCATTCTAAAAATAAACAATCACATCATTGAAATTTCAAAGCTATGAGATAATGCATGATTAATTCAAAACAAGGCCAGATCCAGCCTCTCACACCTACCCTACAATGTCATTCTAAAAATAAACAATCAAATCATTGAAATTTCAAAGCTATGAGATAATGCATGATTAATTCAAAACAAGGCTAGATCCAGCCTCTCACACCTACCCTACAATGTCATTCTAGAAATAAACAATCAAATCATTGAAATTTCAAAGCTATGAGATAATGCATGATTAATTCAAAACAGGGCCAGATCCAGCCTCTCACACCTACCCGACAATGTCATTCTAAAAATAAACAGTTTCTGTCTGCCAAATCCACTCACAAAGCTTTGGTCGGTCTGAGGCTATAGTAGACACTCACCCAAGGTGCCACACAGTGGGACTGAACCCAGAACCATGTGGTTGGGAAGCAAACTTCTTACCACACTGCCACACCTGAGCCTAGTAGCATTTACTCTATCTTTACATTCTGAGTTCAAATTCCACCAAAGTCAGTTTTGCTTTTCATCCTTTCGGGGTCAATAAAATAAAGTACCAGTAAAGTACTGGGGTCAATGTAATCAATTTCACTGCCCCCTCAGAATTGCTGACCTTGTACCAAAATTTTAAATCATCATCATCATCATCATCATCATCATCGTTTAACGTCCGTTTTCTGCGCCAGCACGGGTTGGACGGTTCGACCACAGTCTGGGAAGCCAGGGGCTGCTCCAGGCTCCAGTCTGATCTGGCAGAGTTTCTATGGCTGGATGCCCTTCCTAACACCAACCACTCTGCGAGTGTAGTGGGTGCTTTTTACGTGCCACTTGCACAGGTGCCAGGGGGGGTCCGGCATCGGTCATGATCGGTTGGAGCTTTTAACGTGCCAGCGGCACGGAAGCTAGCCAAGGCGGCGCTGGCAACGTTCGGATGGTCTTTTTATGTGCCACCGGCACAGGAGCCAGTCGGGGCGGCGCTGGCATACCACGTTCGGATGGTGCTTTTTATGTGCCACCGGCACAGAAGCCAGTCAGGGTGGCGCTGGCATCGGCCACGTTCGGATAGTGCTTTAAATCATTATTATTATTGTTGTTGTTATTGTTTTCCTTATTGTGCCATGACCACCCCTCATTGATTGTTGGCAGGTAAAGGATCAAAGAGAGAAACTGCAGAGAAGATTCTTCCAATGCTCCAGGATAAGGATCGGATAGTAAGAGAGAGCGCCGTGTTGTCTTTGGGTAAACTGAAGGACCGTAGCTGTGTGAAAGCCATCATAGATCGCTGGTAGGTTTTGTTGTTCATCTTGTTGTTACTGTTCTTTCCTTAATTATCATTTGTGATGATGATTATGGCAGTGGTATTGAGCTTTAGAAAGAAACATTTAAATTTAAATAATAAGGGTAAAAATTTATATTAATTAAATTAACATCAATTTAAACCAGTGGCCTAGCATACTGAAAAAATCAGAAGGTTCAGAAAATTTTGGCTCTTTTCGGTTTGAACAGTTGTTTTTAACATAATTTCTAGGTAACTAAACACTTTTAAACTTCGTATACTGGTAGAATGTGTTTATAAAACATCTTTTTCTCTTGGCTTTATTGAGAAAATTCTATAGGTTGTAAGATATTTGTTGTTTTTTTTGTTCAATTTCTGCAATTTCAACCAATCAATGACGTCCACTGAGGTAAAATAAAACATTCTGTGCCGTATGAATATGTCCCTCGTTTAAGAAACAGATTGGGTTCATTTACATTTGTGAAGAAAAATAGATACCCTTCCCCCCACCCCTAACCCTAAAACAGATTGAAATGCAATAGATCGATACTAGGGTCATGATTATGGGTGAGAATTTCATATGACACCGCTAGAAAAAACTGCCGTTCAAACTGAAAAGATCCAGTACGGCTTCTCAAGGTGTCACCGGCTAGGGGAGAGGAACCTGCTCGGGTCAATGACCGAATGTTTGGACAGAAGCAACTCTCAAGTAGAGTCATGTGGTTGTGACTAACATCTTGGAGAGCTGTTTTTAAGTGTGTAGTGAAAAAAAAAAATTGTTGACCAAAATTGGTGAAAACTGGTCCGGAGAAGTGGGGATGGAAGGAGGTGAAAAATAAATAAGAAATTTTCAAAAATTTTTTTCATACAAAGTTGTCTTCCATCATTTCCAAGACTGCAGTGAGAAAAAAAAATTTGAAAAGCCCCATGGAAAAAATCCAACTGATGTTGAACGGCTAAGATATGGCAACTTATAAGTTGCCATATCTTAGCAGTTGCTTTGACACCAAAAAAAATAAAAAGAAGAGAATGATAAAATAAGCACTACCTTTAAAAGAAATTAAGTACTGTTATCAATTTAACAACTAATCTGAATGCTGAGTCACTTAAAAGAATATGTTTGATAGGATATCAGGTGTACAGGCGTAGGAGTGGCTGTGTGGTCAGTAGCTTGCCTACCAATCACATAGTTCCGGGTTCAGTCCCACTGCGTGGCATCTTGGGCAAGTGTCTTCTGCTATAGCCTCGGGCCGACCAATGCCTTGTGAGTGGATTTGGTAGGTGGAAACTGAAAGAAGCTTGTCGTATATATGTATATATATGTATGTGTGTGTATATGTTTGTGTGTCTGTGTTTGTCCCCCTAGCATTGCTTAACAACCGATGCTGGTGTGTTTACGTCCCCGTCACTTTGCAGTTCGGCAAAAAGAGACCGATAGAATAAGTACTGGGCTTACAAAGAATAAGTCCTGGGGTCGAGTTGCTCGACTAAAGGCGGTGCTCCAGCATGGCCACAGTCAAATGACTGAAACAAGTAAAAGAGTAAAAGAGTACAATACAATGGCTTGGGATAAAAATCTCACTTACGTGATTATTGCAGTCAGAAAACACCAAATAAGAGAGGTAACTCCAACATTATCAGAAATAATTCAGCTGTTTTAGAAAATTAAGACAATGACACTTGTGCCGGTGGCACATAAAAGGCAACCTATTTCTTTACTACCCACAAGTGGCTAAACACAGAGAGGATAAACAAGGACAGACAAACGGATTAAGTCAATTATATTGACCCCAGTGCTAAACTGGTACTTATTTAATCGACCCCGAAAGGATGAAAGGCAAAGTCGACCTCGGCAGAATTTGAACCCAGAATGTAACGGCAGACAAAATACCTAATTTCTTTACTACCCACAAGGGGCTAAACACAGAGGGGACAAACAAGGACAGACAAACGGATTAAGTCAATTATATTGACCCCAGTGCTAAACTGGTACTTATTTAATCGACCCCGAAAGGATGAAAGGCAAAGTCAACCTCGGCAGAATTTGAACCCAGAATGTAACGGCAGAAAAATACCTAATTTCTTTACTACCCACAAGGGGCTAAACACAGAGGGGACAAACAAGGACAGACAAACGGATTAAGTCAATTATATCGACCCCAGTGCGTAACTGGTACTTATTTAATCGACCCCGAAAGGATGAAAAGCAAAGTCGACCTCGGCAGAATTTGAACCCAGAATGTAACGGCAGACAAAATACCTAATTTCTTTACTACCCACAAGGGGCTAAACACAGAGGGGACAAACAAGGACAGACAAACGGATTAAGTCAATTAATCGACCCCGAAAGGATGAAAGGCAAAGTCGACCTCGGCAGAATTTGAACCCAGAATGTAACGGCAGACAAAATACCTAATTTCTTTACTACCCACAAGGGGCTAAACACAGAGGGGACAAACAAGGACAGACAAACGGATTAAGTCAATTATATCGACCCCAGTGCGTAACTGGTACTTATTTAATCGACCCCGAAAGGATGAAAGGCAAAGTCGACCTCGGCAGAATTTGAACCCAGAATGTAACGGCAGACAAAATACCTAATTTCTTTACTACCCACAAGGGGCTAAACACAGAGGGGACAAACAAGGACAGACAAACGGATTAAGTCAATTATATCGACCCCAGTGCGTAACTGGTACTTATTTGATCGACCCCGAAAGGATGAAAGGCAAAGTCGACCTCGGCAGAATTTGAACCCAGAATGTAACGGCAGACAAAATACCTAATTTCTTTACTACCCACAAGGGGCTAAACACAGAGGGGACAAACAAGGACAGACAAACGGATTAAGTCAATTAATCGACCCCGAATGGATGAAAAGCAAAGTCGACCTTGGCGGAATTTGAACCCAGAACGTAATGGCAGACGAAATACCACTAAGCATTTCGCCTGGCGTGCTAACGATTCTGCCAGCTCACTTCCTTCATAAAAGGCAACCGTTACACTCTTGGAGTAGTTAGCGTTAGGAAGGGTATCCAACCATAGAAACCATGCCAAATCAGACTGGAGTCTGGTGCAGACTTCCCACTTACCAGCCCTGGTCAAACCATCCAACCCATGCCAGCATGGACAACGGATTTTAAATGATGAAGATGATGATGATTACACCCACTACACTCTCGGAGTGGTTGGCGTTAGGAAGGGCATCCAGCTGTAGAAACACTGCCAGATCAGACTGGAGCCTGGTGCAGTCTCCTGGCTTCCCACACCCCGGTCGAACCGTCCAACCCATGCCAGCATGGACAACGGATTTTAAATGATGAAGATGATGATGATTATATATATATAATATATATATATATATATATAATAATGCCAAATATGCCGAAAAATTGGACATATTGTCCATGGGCTGGAGTATTTCTATTTTGGATGTATTTGGGGTACTTAGTTGTGCCCGTGACTTAGTGTTTGCTTCTTCCATGGGTATGAGTAAGTATCTCATTTATTTCTTTTACCACATGTATCACTGACGAAGAGAGGGCTCTGAAATCGGTCCGATATGGTAATAATGGAATTTTTTTAGAAATTTCTGTCGACCTTTATTTGAGTAGCGTGCGTATTGTGAAAAAATTATATGGTTAATGGACAATATGTCCAATTTTTCGGCATATTTGGCGTTAGAAATTTTTCCCTTGCTCTCATTTATGAATTATATAAATTTAACCTTTAAATGTATTTTTTAATATGCTGGCCATTGATAAAGTTTTTTTCGAGAAAATATTTTTTTTCGAAAAGAATTTTATCCTCACATTTGATATATATATATATATACTAGCAGCATCGCCCGGCGTTGCCCGGGTATGTAAGAGCCCCTAGTAGGCAACGACTGCGAAAACTACAACAGAAAATGTGTTGCATATAAAAAGCTTAGATTCTCGACCCCATGTCAAATTTATTGATTTTTCTCAGAACTGGGGGAACTTTTCAAAATTTTCGCTGTGTTAGCTTTAAATTATGACATTGGGCTATGTATGTGTCAAGTTTCATCAGAATCGGTTGAAAGCCGTGGTCAGGGTGAGGGTACAACCTGACAGACACACAGACAGACAATCTGCCGTTTATATAGAGAGAGATATAATTTGATGGGCTTCTCTCAGTTTCCATCTTCCAGAACCACTGACAAGTTTTTGTGCAATCTGAGTCAGTAATAGAAAACATGCATTCAAAGTGCCATGCAGTGGGACTGAACCTGGAACCACATGGCTGGGAAGCAAACATCTTAACCACATAGCCGTACTTCTGTCTAAAATATAAATGCATAAATAAACAAAAATAAATAAATAAAACCAGATTTTTCTTATGTGGTGCTGTGTTTTTATTCTACTTTCTTCTTCTTCTTCTTCTTCTTCTTTCTTCTTCTTCTTCTTTTCTTCTTCTCCTTCTCTTCTCTTCTTCTCCTCCTCTTCTCCTCATTCTTCCTCTTCTTCTCCTTCTTCTTCTTTCTCTTTTCTTCTCTTCTCCTTCTTCTTTTCTTCTTCTTCTTTTCGTATTCTCCTTCTTTTTCTTCTCTTCTCTTCTTCTTCTCCTTCTTTTTCTTCTTCTTCTTCTTCTTTTTCTTCTTCTCCTTCTTCTTCTTCTTCTCCTTCTTCTCCTTCTCCTTCTTCTTCTTCTTCTCCTCCTTCTTCTCCTCCTTTGCCTTCTTCTTCTCCTTCTTCTCCTCTTCCTTCTTCTTCTTCTTCCAATTCTTCTTCTTCTTCCAATTCTTCTTCTTCTTCTGCTTCTTCTTCACCTTGTTGTTGTTGTTCTTCAGTTCTTCATTTATCTCTCTTTTATTATTCATTCAGGCGAAATGATCCAGTGAACGGTGTCCGACAAGTGGCCCAGGAGGCACTGGCACAGATCGGCGGTGAAGAAGCAGACAGATGCGTCGCCATAACTAAACTACTAATGTCAGAGATCGAAGCTTTAAAAACCAAATCTTGAACTACACCCCGCCGTACCCCACCTCGTCCCGCCCCACCCCACCTCGTCCCGCCCCACCCCTAAATTTTTTTAATTCCGGTATCCTGTGACCCACACTCGACACCCCCTTTCTCCACCACCCTGACACCCCCTTTCTCCACCACCCTGACACCCCTTTCCCACCCCCATACACCTTCCACCCCTATCCACCCCACCACTCATTTCGTCCTCCTTCTTTGGAGTACTCTTCTGAGGATATTCACCTTTGACCTCTAACCCCTATTTTCTTCATTCTCTTATGTCCTCTCTCTCACTTTTCTCCCCTATTTCTCTTTCTTTATTCCACTAGTCTTTATATATATATATATATTTATTTCTTTTTTTCTTCTTTTTTTATATTTAAATTTTCCAAAAGAAAAATATTGTTGACTAATTAAGCAAATAATTAATTAATCTGTCCATTTAATGTGTTTCTCATCTGTTGTGAGAAAATTAAATGTTATGGTTATTCCAGTGAGGTTGATTTTTGCCTTTTATCCTTTCGGGGTCAATAAAATAAATACCAGTTAAACACTAGGGGTCAATGTAATTGACTCTTCTTCTCCCCAAAATTTCTGCCTGTGTGGCAAAATTTGAAACCATTATTATCATTATTATTATTATTATTATTATTATTATTATTATTATTATTATTATTAAGGTGGTGGGCTAGCAGGATCATGAGCATGCTGGGAAAAATACTTAACAGCATTTTGTTTGTCTTGAGGTCCTGAGTTCAAATTCCACTGAGGTCGACTTTGCCTTTAATACTCTCAGGGTCATAAAATAAGTGCCTAGGGTCGATGTAACTGACTATCCCCTATCCCCAAAATTTTAAGCCTCGTACCTTTAGTAGAAAGGATTATTATTATTATTATTATTATTATTATTATTATTATTATTATTATATGCTCTGAGTTCAAATCCTATCAGGATCACTTCGTTTTTTATTCTTTGAGGGTCAGTAAAATAAAGTATTGCTCAAGTACAAATGTTGGGCTGTGTACTTGTAGTGGAAAGAATCATTGTTATTATTATTATTATTTTAAAAAAAAAGAATTAATTATTATTATTATTATTATTATTAAGGTGGCAAGCTGGTAGAATCGTTAGCCAGCAGGCAAAAGACTTAGCAGTATTTTTGTCTCTCTGTATGGTCTGAGTTCAAATTCCACTGAAGTTGACTTTGTCTTTCATCCTTTCTAGGTCAGTGAAATAAGTACCAGTGAAACACTGGGGTCGATGTAATCAACTAGCCCCCTCCCCCAAAGGATTATTACTCTTTACGCTTTTACTTGTTTCAGTCATTTGACTGCGGCCATGCTGGAGCACCGCCTTTAATCAAGCAACTCGACCCCGGGACTTATTCTTTTGTAAGCCCAGTACTTATTCTATCGGTCTCTTTTGCAGAACCGCTAAGTAACGGGGACATAAACACACCAGCATCGGTTGTCAAGCAATGCTAGGGGGACAAACACACACACGCATATGTATATATATACATATATACGACGGGCTTCTTTCAGTTTCCGTCTACCAAATCCACTCACAAGGCTTTGGTCGGCCCAAGGCTATAGTAGAAGACACTTGCCCAAGGTGCCACGCAATGGGACTGAACCCGGAACCATGTGGTTGGTAAACAAGCTACTTACCACACAGCCACTCCTGTGCCTTTATCATTATTATTATTATTATTATTATTATATATCTAAATTCAAATTAGGGTCATCTTTGCTTTTCATCCCTTTGTGGAGGTGGTGGTGGTGGTGGTGGTGGGGATTTGCGGTCGAGGAAATAAAAATCATCAATCAAGTTCTGGGGTCAGTGCCATCGATTTGTTCCCTGTCCTTGAAAACGTTGGCCTTGAGTCCTGCCCCACACTGGCGTCCCATGAGGGTGAATGTTACTAGCCTTGCACCAAAATTTGAAACAGCTATTATTATGATTAACGTCTTCATTATAATATTGTAGCTGCTGTTTTTAGCAACTGCCCATCCTCTTCTTGGGACCATTTCTTTTATTTCAAATATAAGTTATTTTCTTGTTTGTTTTATTTTTTTTATATCCCTTTTCTATATTTAGTGTAAACAAAAAAAAACCAAAAATCTCTCTGTGCTCCATTTTTGTTCTCTGTCTTTGTAATGTTCCCTGTCCCTTTTATGTTACCCCTTTTTTTTTTTTAAATAAAAATATTATTATTATTGTTGTTGTTATTGTTATTACTTCCGCCTTAGCGAAGGCAGAGGTATTGTTTTTAGTTGTATTTGTTTGTCTGTCCATGGACAAGATATCTCAAGAATCACTGGATGGATTTGGATGAAACTTTCAGGGATGTTTCGCCTCGTGACTGGCACAAACTGATGAGATTCTGGGATTGATCTGGTACTGGACAAGGACTCCAGATTATTTTTCCCAGATTTTTACTTAATTTCTGAGAGCAGTCGGGTTCATTTTTAGTATTCTCATTTGTGAGAGCAGTTGAGTTTATTTCAGATATTTTCATTTAAAAAAATAATCATCTCTGGTTAATCATTAAGAGGATGTTGGTGGAGGTTTGCGCTCTCTGGCCATGTCTTGTGTGGTCAGTGGCTAGACCTCAAAAGGAGGAAAAGGTGAGTTTTTATAAGGAGCTTGTAGGTTCGAAAACTGGGTTGAGAACAAGCTGTCTCATGTGATCGTATTTATAGGCTCTGATTGGTTACACATGGCAGAAACGTTAGCACGCCGGGCGAAATGCGTAGCCGTATTTCGTCTGCCGTTACGTTCTGAGTTCAAATTCCGCCGAGGTCGACTTTGCCTTTCATCCTTTCGGGGTCGATAAATTAAGTACCAGTTATGCACTGGGGTTCGATGTAATCGACTTAATCCGTTTGTCTGTCCTTGTTTGTCCCCTCTGTGTTTAGCCCCTTGTGGGTAATAAAGAAATAGGTATTTCGTCTGCCGTTGTGTTCTGAGTTCAAATTCCACCGAGGTCGACCTTTGCCTTTCATCGTTTCGGAGTCGATAAATTAAGTACCAGTTACGCACTGGGTTCGATGTAATCGACTGAATCCGTTTGTCTGTCCTTGTTTGTCCCCTCTGTGTTTAGCCCCTTGTGGCTAGTAAAGAAATAGGTATTTCGTCTGCCGCTACGTTCTGAGTTCAAATTCCACCGAGGTCAACTTTGACTTTCATCGTTTCGGGGTTGATAAATTAAGTACCAGTTACGCACTGGGGGTCGATGTAATCGACTGAATCTGTTTGTCTGTCCTTGTTTGTCCCCTCTGTGTTTAGCCCCTTGTGGGTAGTAAAGAAATAGATGGTGGCAGTGATGATGATGGTGGTGGTGGTGGTGATGAAAATGATGATGATGATGATGATGATGATGGTAGTGGTGGTAGCCATGATAGTTGTAGTAGTAGCAGTGATGATGATGATTGCGGTGATGTACAGACTAAGCAATTTCATCTTGCGGCTTATAGGATTATAGCAATCACTTGCAAGATGTATAAATATGAATATAGATATATTTTTCTTTACCTGTATGAGTCTCTGTGTGTATGTGTATGTGCATGCGTGTATGTATGTGTGTGTGTGTGAGTTGGTTATTATCTCCCCTATGTTATACCTTTGTGGTTCTTTTCAAATCTAATCACAGCTGCTTAAAGTTCACTATAGAATCAAGAGAGACAGGGTGAGAGAGAGAGTGACAAAGTGAGCACCTGAGAGAGGGGAAGGGAATAAGGTGGGAGTAACAGGTAGTAAGAGTGGTGGTGGGAAGCAGGTGAAAGGGTGTTTCAGTGAAGGTGGTAGTTAAAGAGAGAGAAACAGAGAAAGAAAGAGAAGAGATAGGGAGGAAAATAAAGACAGACAGATAGAAGGAGTAGTAGGAGAGATGGTGGTGGTGTTGGTGGTTGGGATGGTGCTACAGGTAAAACAGGTAGATAGATAGATAGAGAGAGAGACGGACAGACAGAAAAGGCAGGGGTAACTGTAAGTGACAAAGGTGGTGGGGAGACAGGTGAAAGAGTACTTATGTGGTGGTAGTGGCAGTGGTGGTGGTAGTGGCAGTGATGGTGTGGTGGTGGTGGTGTAGTGGTGGTAGTGGCAGTAGAT
>NC_043025.1:10642542-10647542 GCF_006345805.1 Octopus sinensis
TACATACATACAAGCATGCCTAGATGCCGGGCTGATATAGATGTATACACCTTTGTGTCAACAAGTGAGAATGTAGTTCGTGATGAAACGCAGTAAGTGGCTTGGTCCCAGTTTCGAACAATGCATCAGCATATACCAGGCTGATATAACATAAGCAATACTATATAATACACACACACACACACACACACTATATAATATATTCTAGAGATATATATTATATCTATATAGATATTATATATATATATATATATATGCACACAACCAATGCTTACGCACATATATACTTGCGCATATCTGCTACACATATATATATGTGGTGTGTGTGTATATCTATATATACATATACAATACATACATATTCAAACACTACACAACACATAATGCATACATCTCATTCTCCCGCTCACAACATCATAAGCGGAAGTGTAACCTCTCGAAAGACCTGTCTTCCTCCTGCTCCAGAGCGTCGGCTGCAGGTCCTCAGAAAAAGCTCTATCTGCGACGATTTCATCTCAATCGAGGAGGGGGGCTTTCCTCCGTCCGGGTTGCGGATCCGTGGAATAAGCTGCCGGACGAGATAGTGAATGCCGACGACCGCTCGGTTCAAAAGTCTCCCTGACCACAAATGGCCTGAACTCTTTGCATGAACACCACCCTGTACATAACTCCATGCCCCCATACATGACCTTTGCTTTTTGCTTTTGAGCCAAAAAATTAACTTAACTTAACTATAATATATTTGTACTGAGTATCTCGTCGTTGCGGTTAATTTCACATTAGAATAACTTGGCGGAACTTTCGAGAAGCTTAAACCCACATAAGTTTGGATTTCTCTCCGTTTTGAAGGATTTACAATTTCTTTTTTTCCATCACACACTTGCAATGATGTAGAGAATCTTTTTAAAAAACGTTTTCCATAATTTATGAAATCTCCCGCTCTCCCCTTCTGGCCGATTCATTTTATTTTATTTATTTTTTGCACTACGAGCACTTGAAAAATCCTGGGAAATGCTGTTTTTCCGTCGGCAAAGAAGAGAAGAAGAAGAAGAAGAAGAAAGAAGAAGAGAAGAAGAAGAAGAAGAAGAAGAAGAAGAAGAAAAAGAGAAGCAAGAAAGAAGAAGGCTGAGGAAGAGTGAGGATAGAAGAAAAAGAAAAGGAAGAAGAGAATCAGAAGAAGAAAGAAGGAGAAGAAGAAAAGGAGGAGAAGGAGAGAGAAGAAGAAGAAGAAGAAGGAGGAGGAGAGGAGGGAGAGAAGAAAAATAATAATAAAGAAGAAGCGAGAAGAACAAGAAGAAATAATGATGAGAAGACGAAATAAGGAGGAGAAGGATAATAAGAGAATAAGAAGAATAAGGAGGAGGAGTAGGGGGAGGAGAGAGGAAGGGTAAGACCGTCGAAGAAAGAAGAAAAGAAGAAGAGGGAAGAAAGAGAAGAAGAGAAGGAGAAGGAGAAGAAAGAAGAAGAAGGAGGAGGGGGGGAGGGGGAAAGAAGAAGAAGAAGAAGAAAAAGAAGGATAAGAAGAAGAAATGAGGAGAAGAAGAAGAAAAGAAAAGAAAAAGAAGAATAGAAGGAGAGGGAGGAGAAGAAGAAGAAGAAGGAAGGAGGGATGGTGAGGAGTAAGAAGAAGAAAAAGAAGAATGAGGGGAAAAAGGAGAAGAAGAAAAAGAATAAAAAAGAAAAAGACAAGACGAGCAAGAAAAAGAAGAAGGGGAAGAAGGAAGAGGAGGGGTGAGGAGGGAAGGGAGAAGAAGAAATACAAGAAGAAGAAAGGAGGGAAAGGAGAAAAAGAAGAGAAGAAGAAGGACGAAGAAGAAAAGGAGGAGAGTAGAAACCGATGAAGAAGAAGGAAAAATAAGAAAAAAGAAGGGAGAAGGAGGTTGGAGGGAGAAGAGAAGCAGAAAGAATAAGAGAGGAGGGAGGAGTCGGAGGAGAGAAACAGAAAAGCAGAAGAAGAAGGAGTAGGAGGTGGGGAGGAGGAGAAGAAGAAAGAAGGGAATAAGAAGAAGAAGGAGTGGGGGAGAAGGAGACGAAGAGATAGAAGAAAGAAGGATTATGGGGAGGAGGAGTGACAAGACGTAGAAGAAGAAGAAGGAGAAAAGAAGAGGAGAATACGGAAGAAGGATGAGGAGGGGGGGGTAGAGGGTGGGGAGAAGAAAGGAGAGAAAGAAGGAGGATGGGGTGTGGGGTAGAAGAAGGGCGAAGGAGGAAGAAGAAAAAGAAGAATAAAGACAGAGATGAAGGAAAATAAGGAGGAAAGGAGGAGGAGAAGAAGAAACGAAGAATGAAGAAGATAAGAAAGGTGAGGAGGGGACAGAGGAGAAGAAGAAGAAGAAGAAGAAGAGGAGAGAGGAGAAGAAAAGAAGAAGTAGAAGGGAGAAGAAGAAGACGAAGAAGGAAGGAGGAGGAGGTAAGAAGAGAAGAAGAAGAAGGGAAAAGAAAGAAGAAGAAGAGAAAGAAGGAGAAGAAGGATGAGGAGGAGAAGGAGAAGAAGAAAAGAAGAAGAAGAAGGAGAAGAAGGAGAAGAGGAGGAGGAGGAGAAGGAGAAGAAGAAGAAGAAGAAGAATGATGAGGAGGGGGGGAGGAGAAGAAGAAGAAGAAGAAGAAGAAGGAGGAGGAGGAGGATGAGTAGAAAGAAGAAGAAGAGGAGAAGAAGAAGAAGAAGAAGGAGGATGATGAGGAAAGAAGAAGAAGAAGAAGAGAGGAGGATAGAAGTAAGAGAAGAGAAGAGAAGAGAGGAGTAGGAGAAGAAGAAGAGAAGAAGAAGAAAAGAAGAAGAAGGTAGGAGGTGCAGTAGAGAAAAGAAGAAGAGAATAGAAGGAGAAGAAAGAAGATAAGAAGAATATGAAAGGAGGGAGCGGAGGATAAGGAGAAGAAGAAGAAGACGAAGAAGGAGGAGGGGCAGGAGGAGAAGAAGAAGAAGGAGATGAAGAAGAAGGAGGAGGAGGAGAAAGAAGAAGAAGAAGAAGAGGAGGAGGAGAAGAAGAAGTAGAAGAAGGAGAAGAAGAAGAAAAAGAAATGTAATTTTTTTAAAATCTTTTCATTAAACCCGCCCTTCCTTAAATCTTAAATTTTTCTTGTTTATCGAAATACTTTTAATCAGTTTTTAAATACGGTGAGTCTGAATCTATCGTTTGTTTCTGCATATAATTTTGAAATAATTTTCAGTTCGTTTTTTTTTTCGTTGTTCGAAAAAAAGTTTTTATGTGTTCGTTTCTCATTGTGTCCACCTTTCTTTATGTCCTGTACACATATATGCATGTATATATACACATAGATGTAGGTAGGTACATATATGTATGTATATATGCATGTATTTTATATTATTAGACAGACAGACAGACCGATAGATAGATTGATAGATAATTTTCTTCATTGGCCACACAAGGCTGCACACTGATGGGACAAATTACAAGGTAGAGCTTTTCTTTTGGGGGATGAAAAAAAAAAGGTGGCGTAGGTTTTCGATCAAAAGGGATCGTAAAAGGGAAAAAAGGAAAAAAAATGAAAAGAAAGAAAAGAAAAGAAAAAAGAAAAAAGAAAAAGAAGAAAAAAGAGGAAAAAAAGGAAAAGAGGGAAAAAAACGATCAATAGGGATCGTGTATCACAGTGTCATTATGTACGGTTTAAAGGGAGAAGCAGATAAGGTTTATCTGTGGGAAGAAAAGCTTACGAAAAAGACCACGGTAACCTCGGTCAATATTGTTATATGTTACCACATTTGTTTGCAAGTGGGTAACCTTCTGTTTTCAATTTCTGGTTTCATAGGATTATGCTCAAGGTGGCTTCGTCATTCATACGTGCCATCCTTGCTACATTCACCCATCTTTTTTAAAACATTCGCTAGACAAAACTTGCCTCTCTACTCTCATTTTCCTTTTCAAGTGGTACTTGAAGAAGTTGTTGAGAGATTGACCAAAGAGATAGATAGATAGATAGATAGATAGATAGATAGATAGATAGATAGATAGATAGATAGATAGATAGATGGATGGATGGATGGATGGATGGATGGATAGATAGATAGATAGATAGATAGATAGATAGATAGATAGATAGATAGATAGATAGATAGATAGATAGATAGATAGATGTACGCGTTTAGTTTCCAGTATCTGGGACCTTGCCTATGTGTCTTACCTAAGTCTAGCGTACATGTCACAAGTTTGTGATCCGTGTAGCTAACTATGTGGAATTGTGGACATCCTATGCTATCTCTATCTACTGTCTTACACAGTATCCTATCTAGATACGATCTCGACGACCCGATGCGGTTGCTCCATGTCCACGTTGGCACATTCGGGTGGTCTAGTCGGAACCAGTCAGACAGTTGGAAGCGTCTGAGCAGGTCTCGGAGGCATTTGCATCCCCGTCTTTTCCTATCTCTGCCCACGTAGTCTACATGCGTGTCCAAGGTAGCATTCCAATCCCCCACTAAGAGTAAAGGACGAGACGTTCCCAAGAATACTTCTAGACGTAGAAAGAAATCCGCCCGACCTGTTAAGTCGAAAAGCGCACTCATTGGTGCCGTAGACATCCAGGACGATCAGTCTACCCTCCGGGTCAACGAATATTGTCTTTACTTTGAGATCCAGACTCTTGCGAAAAAGTACCGCGGTGCCACTACCGCCCATTCTTGACAGACAGGGGGAAAAATAAATGTTGAACTGTCCGCTAAACATGGTCTTTAGGGCCCGCGGATTGTGGAGTCTAGTCTCACTTATGGCTATGATTTCTAATTTTTCTGACTTTATGTCATTTAAGAGGTACCACGCGCATTTACATAACCAATCTTGATCATAGTCCTAATGAATTAGAATACAAGTGAAAGGAACAGAGCGTTACTTACTGCTCGAAAGTTTTTGCTTTCTCCTCCTTTGGTTTGCCCTCGAGGAGATCCCAGTAAAGTTTCTTTGTGAGGTATTTTTGGCATTTACCAACCGCACTGGGGAAAATGCCTTTTAGTGTGTGGTGCAGACTTCTGGAGATATGTAATATTT
>NC_043025.1:10652542-10675042 GCF_006345805.1 Octopus sinensis
AAGAAACTTATCTAGCTATCTCTCTACCTTTCTGTCTGTCTGTCTATCTATCTATCTATCTATCTATCTATCTATCTATCTATCTATCTATCTATCTATCTATCTATCTATCTATCGGTCTGTCTGTCTGTCTGTCTGTCTGTCTGTCTGTCTCTAAATCTGCCTATGTAAGTATATATGTTTTGATCAATGAGACGAACAGATGGATGTTACTGTAATTTTATTAATCCTTACAATTGTTTCGACCAATGTAACGTCGATCCCTCACGAATGGTGTAATTGTCGACATCTTTACGTTAGAGCTAGTCTCAGATTTTGTGTTATAAAGTTCATTATAAAAATTTGTGTGGGTAGATTTCTTAAGCGTGAGTGTAGAACCATCAATGGCGGCTATAGTCGAACCTAAATTCGGAGTAGTAGAGTACGACACTTTCAGAGAGAATTTGTTAAAAATACGGTAGTATTTATGATTTTCTAATCGAGATAGCCATTACCATACCATTGAGGGATGATCTAGGATGATTAGAAAGAACGTTTAGTCAATGCAGGGTTTTGGTTTGGTTTTCTATATGGATGGTGGAAATTAGTGTTAAGATTAAGATAGTCTCCTTATAAAAATATTATATGTAGTATTATGTGTGTGTGTGTGCGTGTGTGTGTGCGTGTGTGTTGTGTGTGTGTGTGTGTGTGTGTTGTGTGTGTGTGTGTGTGTGTGTGTGTGTGTGTGTGTGTGTGTGTGTATACATATATCAAACTATCTATATATCTAACTGACATCGGCTGTCCGTCGTAAGTCGATGTTGACGGCTCTTTTCAGAAAAAAGGGCTTCCCATTAAGGCGTTGTCACTGGTCCTTGAAAATGGACCCCACGGAAACTTGCACAACTGTGTGAGACTACTGATACTTAGAGCCCTGTGTGCAAATCTGTATCATGTTTGTAAAACAATCTTAGCAACATGTTACATTTATTTAAAGTTAGGCTATTTTTACGAGAAGTTTTTCGTTTGATCACTGTCTATTACAAAGTGAAAGCAATAATATTACGACGCAGTTTTATTAAACAAAATGAAAGTAAAATGTCACAACGAAAATTATGAATTGCTTTACTATAATTCAATGAATAAATTCATGTGAATCGGTAAAACAGGTATGTAATTGATTTAATAAGGAAACGTCCTTAAAAGTCTTTGCGAAAATTTACGCAAAAAGACCAAATCGATAATACATGAGGGTATTGGACAGGATTTAAGGTTAGGATTTAGGATAGGTTTAGGGTTTAGTGTTAGAGCCGACGTTACTGCAAGGTTTTGGAGTTAAGGATAGGATTAGAGTTAAGATCAAGATGATGTTAAGAAAAATATTGAAAACATTTGTATAAATTGCTAGAGGGTGTATGAATTCAATTTTTCACGTAACCAATTTTTTGTATTAGGCAAGTAAACAGTAAATTTTGTCTAATGGTTACTCGGCATGTTTGTATGAAACAGTTTTGTGTGAATTGAAAGCAAAGTAGATTTTTTCGTTTGACTATTTGTTTTTTTAACTATATTCATTGATGTAGTCTGGCAGCCGTTTTGTGTCATGAAATTTTAGTTTAAATGGTTGCTTTGATATTAGATTTACTTATGTTTATGTCCAAATTTCGGAAACCAAATTTATGAAACCAAATTTCGGACATCAAATTTATGAAAACATATTTTTGAAACTAAATTTATGAAACCACATTTATGAATCCAACGAAGCCAAATTAGGAATCCAATGAAACCAAATTTACGAATCCAAATTTATGAAAACAAATTTAAGAAATCAAATTTATGAATCCAACAAAACCAAATTTACGAATCCAATGAAACCAAATTTACGAATCCAACAAAACCAAATTTACGAATCCAATGAAACCAAATTTACGAATCCAAATTTATGAAATCAAATTTCTGAATCTAAATTTCTAAACCGTATATATTTTACTTTTGTAAATATTTTGACTGCACGTCTAGTGTAACATTAATTTATTTCTTCATTATATATTTGTTTTGTATGTAGGGTGTTTGTGTACGCTGAAGCTTAATTGCTAATTACATTTTAAAAAAACTTGATGTGCTGCTGTTTTGGGTTCAGCCCATCATTGTTGTTTGTGTAAATTCGGGCGATGGCCACCAGGTCGTAACAGCATCCATCAATTCATCTATCCATCCATCGATCCATCGATCCATCGATCCATCCATCCATCTATACATCCATCTATCCATCCATCCATCCATACATACATCCATACATCCATACATATCTATGTATGTATCTTCTGTCGCTGCATTGACTCTATTCTTAATATTATTTTCTCGATTGCATATTTCTGGCTTTTACGTTTGGTCCTTCTTTGCACCCTGTATATCCGTTTCACTTCTCAGAACTCGAACAATAATAGTGAAAGCTAGTAAACCGTGACATTTGATGTCCTTATATGGTGTATATATATATATATATATATATATAGTTAATCCAAACAAGAAAGCACAAAAAACACAACAACGCAAGGACGTGGAACAAATATAGTATTATTGGACGCTCAGGAAAGAAGGAAAGAAGGAGGGTTTGACGTTTCGAGCGGAGTTCTTCGTCGGAAACATAGGAGAAGGAAAGATCCAGAGAAGGTAAGACAGAGGGAAAAAAATCGCCAACGGTACACACGCGGTCATATATATATACTAACCTCCTGATAACCCCAAAATCATTCATGCATAAAGGGGAAGTATACACCACATTGGCTACTTCTTCTGTTCTCTCAGTTCAGCCTTTCTGCTAATACTGACAGGTCAGTAAAAACATACTTAAAATATTCTGAGATGTACAAAAAATCCATTTTAATTTTTGCTGTCAAAACGCTGTATATATATACCAAAGATTGTATATATATACATGTAATGTGACAATTTGCGACAACCAATAATTAACGCAACCAATTCACAATAATATATTTGTTTTATCCTTTTCTGCCAAATTTTCCCAAATAGTCTCATCACACTATTGAACTTCTCTGTTACCAAACACTATATTTATACATGTAATGTGACAATTATGTATAAAAAAACATTTTTGAATTCATAATATCCAATGTGACAATTATGTAAAAAACTTTTTTGAATGCATAATATTCAATGTGACAATTATGTAAAAAACTTTTTTTGAACCCATAATATCCAATGTGACAATTATGTAAAAAACTTTTTTTGAACCCATATTATTCAATGTTTCCTTAAATGTAACTTTTGACAATCTTTTACCAAAGAGTGAAACCGGTTAAGTAAATAAACATCGTTTAAATTGCATTTTCAAACCTTTTTTCTTATATATATATATATATATATGTGTGTGTGTGTGTGTGTGTGTGTATGTATGTATACCATTAAAACAGGAGTGAGTATATGATTATTAAGCATATATGTGCGTATAAAGCACACATATACACACATACATATACACACATACATATACACACACCATATCTGAATAGTATATGAATTTATATTCCACACAAATTTCTCTCATATGCATATAAAAATATTACTGCACAGCGATGACAATTTTGACATAGAACTCTGTGGGGTGGGGTGTATAGTAAAGGCGTTCTCATTATTGCATAACAAATATGTGTGTTTGGGTATGTGTATGAGCAGACTTGGATTTGTGTATATAATATTTACATATTTCTTCGAAGGTCACAGTGGAATATCGAATCTACCTTTGAGCGTACGACAGCGGTGTCTAACAGTTCTGCATTTACGAGTCACACAAAAATAGATAAAAAGTAGAAAAAGAAGAAACATAAGAACAATTTCATAGCAAAATATTCTAACAAATAAGGATTATCTATCTATCTATCTATCTATCTATCTATCTATCTATCTATCTATCTATCTATCTATCTATCTATCTATCTATCTATCTGTCTATCTGTCTATCTATCTATCTATCTATCTATCTATCTATCTATCTATCTATCTATCTATCTATCTAATAATATAAAATACATGCATATATACATACATATATGTACCTACCTACATATATATGTATATATACATGCATATATGTGTACAGGACATAAAAAACGTGGACACAATGAGAAACGAAAATATAAAACACAAACATAGTAAATGAACATTTTTTCGAACAACGAAAAAAACAGAGACACTGGACATGCAGCATAAAGGACATTCCCTTCATCAGTTATCCCCCGTTTCATCTACTCCGCGTTTCGAGGTTTAACAGCCCTCGCCGTTTGTTTTTACTGTCTCGTTCTCACTGTCCCGTTTTTGTTACCACTTTCACCCACCGCAAAATATCTCAAATTTTATTTAATTTGCTTTGCGGGAAGGACTGTTTTAACAAAGTCGCGTCTTGTTCTTACCTTCGTGACGCGGAACAGATAAAACAGGGGACAACTGATGAAGGGAATGTTCTTTATGTTGCATGTCTCATTTCTCTGTTTGTTTTTTTCGTTGTTCGAAAAAAGATCGTTTACTATGATTTTGTTTTTATGTTTACGATTCTCATTGTGTCTATGTGTTTTTTATGTCCTGTACCAAATTTATATATATATATATATATATATATATATATATATATGTTTAAAATCTTTGGTTGATCCTATGTATATGGCTGTAGAGTTGTGTAATAGATTTAGGGCCGCCCATTTGTAAATTACATTATATCTTCTGGAATGGGTTTGTAACGTGCAGATGGTTCCAGTACGATAAACATAGTAAATGTGCAACACTCACCAACCACATACATTATGTCAAAAATACAAATATACCCTATACTTTATCATGGTCCATATTGGATTAAGAGATTCCCCACCAACGCCAACGCTCAACCTGCAAGGTTTGCCTGAAAGAAGCACTTCACATATTAGAGCACAACACTTCAACACTGCTAAACAAACATAATAAGGCACTAAGCACATGCAACCACCGCTTTTGTCACACATTCAGATTCTACCACAAATCCAAATGCCTAAACGACAACACATTATATTTACACAATACCCCCTTAGGTAATCCCTAATAACCTTATAATTCTACATTTTAACTCCTAATCCTTACCTAACTCCTCTTTCATACTTGATTATCACAATCATTTAATTATATTTGTAAAACTATATACGTATGCATGCATGTATGTATGTATGCATGTATGTATGTATGTATCTATGTACGTACGTATGTATGCATGTATGTATGTATGCATTGTTGTATGTATGCATGTATGTATGTATGTATGTATGCATGCATGAGTGGTATATGTACACGCGTGTGCAGGTGTGATAATACATACAGATACATCTATATATGAGTGTGTGTATATACATATACGTATGCGTACGTGTTGTATATATATGTGTACGTGTGTACGTGTGTACGTGTGTTATATATGTGTATATATATATATTTATGTATATATATATATATATACATACACATATATGTGTGTATGTATGTGTATGTATGTGTTTATATGCATATATGTGCATGTCTGTATACGTATATAGGTGTATATGTATATATATATATATATATATATATATATATATATACACGTACATATATATGTGTGTGCGTGTATATACGTGTGCATGTATGCATATATGAGCATGCAAGTGGATACATGTGAATATATATGATTATAGGTATAGATGTATAATATAAGCACGGATTTATATATGAGTTTCTGCGGATATAGATATATTTACACATACCTGCCTCTGTGTGTGTACGTATATATCCGCATGTGCGTATGTATATGTATACACTCACATACATTTATACGCTTGTGCGAGCCTGCATGCATGCATCTACGTATGCAAGGAATTTCTTTATATATGCAAAAATTAGATACAAATAAGCGTGTACATACGTGAATGCATGTGACATACCAGAGTTTTGTATGCGCATGTATGTGTTGATGTGTGTAAATGTCTATATACATTTTTGAATATATACATGTGTATACATCTTCACAGATATACATTCTTCTACTACTCTTCACTGACCTGTCCTTTAAGCAACCTAACCTATATTCCCAAATTCTTTATTCCACCATTTTACTACACCTACCCTATCTCTCTACTCTTCACACTTCTACCATAACATACCTCACACGCCTTTACTCTTTATCCAATCATCTCTTTACCCTCTCATCTCTTTCTCTGTCTGTCACCTTCACCTCTCTCTTCCTTCTATCATTTTATCCTGACTGACCACAAGCCAGCGCACATTCTGTCTCTTAATTTCCTTATTATCTCTCTCCCACTTTATTCTCTCTTCGTTTTTACCATTATTTAGTTCCAATGGCGCTTACATAGCAACTCATAGACCTGCTCCACCCACTGACATGTTTCAGAGACAAGCTAGGTCAAGATATTCAGAGCCAATATGGGTCAGAGGCCCAGGAATGTGGAAGCGCCATGATCTCAAGCGCAAGCAGAAAACCCCCCAAAGTGTTCAATGGCCCTCCTTACACGTCGGATTTAATACTGGAGTGTCCTTCTCCTAGAGATATGCTTCAGCATAAGCTAAGAGAAAACCAACCCCGAAATTCTGAGGTTCCATGCTATTGCTAGGTAGTCATTGAACACACAGTTGGTTTATCTGTCCCTTTGCAAGGTTTGTTTTTTAGTCCTGCTAGGTCTTTATCAAACCTCTTCACCAGATAAACCTAGTAAGAGTGGTGGTTTAATCACTGGCGACCTGGCGAAGAAACAAGTTGTACTAGATTCCATGTTAGCAGTATAAATTATGAGAAACCTTGCAAGTGACCTGGCATGTATATGACATATATACATGCATAAATACACACACACACACACACACACACACACACACAACACACACACACACACACACAGAAACACACACACATACACACACACAGACAAACACACATATACATATGTGACAGTTTCAAAATTGAATACAAGAAGGGCAAAGAAACGAACGGAAAATTCATACATAAGAGATAGACAGGCTGTTTCCTCGTCAGTTATCGTCCAAAAATCATTAAAATTTCACTTCTTCAACGATAATATTGTTCGCCTTTTCTGGCGTCAAAAGCGAAAGTGTGCTGGGAATAACGAGCCAACTAGCCCGGTACAATTAGTGGGTATGAATATAAATATATATCAACAAAACATACAAACATAAATATGGAAAACAACATAAAAGACGTACTGTTCTGAGACAGACATGAGGCCAGACGCGTATAATTAACACAATGTAAAATGATAGGAATGACTACTAGAGACTTCAGTATTGGATTGAAACATTTGCTATTTTTACTTTGTTATTCTCTTTTACAGAAAGCGGTCATTGACGGAGCTACAGCGGTACATATTCTAAAATTGGAACGACGTTCAGCGACGAAACTGTAAATGAGAATAGTCACATGGACAGCTACTGACGTGGTGAGTGTGGTTGTAGCAGTGGACTAAGGGTGCGTGGTCGTAAGAGGAGAGGGCGACGGTTGTGGTGATTAATGTTTAGGAAGTGGTGGTGTAGTATTACTATAGATGGCGGATACTCCACGGAGAAGATATAATCAAAGAGGATACCAACGGGAGTCGGATGAGGAAACGGATACTAGTGATATAGATGAAACGGTCGACAACAGAGACGAAGAGGAGAGTAGTGAAGATGAACAGTCTGGATTTTTTGGATGGCTTGGTAGCGGAATACAAAGAGTGGCTAAAGGGGTGGGAGGGGCAGTTAGAGGAACAGTGGAATTGGATGGTAGCGTGGTGGAAAATGTTGCTCATGGGGTTGGATCAGTTGTTAGTCGTAGAGTTAGATCAGCTGCTAGAAGAGTGGAATTCGCTGGAAGAGAAGTGGCAAATGTTGCTTATGGAGTTGGATCAGTTGTTAGTGGTGGAGTTGGATTAGCTGCTAGTGGAGTGGAATTGGTTGGTAGCGTGGTGGAAAATGTTGCTCATGTGGTTGGATCAGTTGATAGTGGTACAGTTGGATTAGCTGCTAGTGGAGTGGGATTAGTCGATAGCGTGGTGGAAAATGTTGCTCATGTGGTTGGATCAGTTGATAGTGGTAGAGTTGGATTAGCTGCTAGTGGAGTGGGATTAGTCGATAGCGTGGTGGAAAATGTTGCTCATGGGGTTGGATCAGTTGTTAGTGGTAGAGTTAGATCAGCTGCTAGAGGAATGGAATTCGCTGGTAGAGGAGTGGCAAATGTTGCTTATGGAGTTGGATCAGTTGTTAGTGGTGGAGTTGGATTAGCTGCTAGTGGAGTGGAATTGGTTGGTAGCGTGGTGGAAAATGTTGCTCATGGGGTTGAATCAGTTGCTAGTGGTAGAGTTAGATTAGCTGCTAGTGGAGTGGGATTAGTCGATAGCGTGGTGGAAAATGTCGCTCATGTGGTTGGATCAGTTGATAGTGGTAGAGTTGGATTAGCTGCTAGTGGAGTGGAATTGGTTGGTAGCGTGGTGGAAAATGTTGCTCATGTGGTTGGATCAGTTGATAGTGATAGAGTTGGATTAGCTGCTAGTGGAGTGGGATTAGTCGATAGCGTGGTGGAAAATGTTGCTCATGGGGTTGGATCAGTTGTTAGTGGTAGAGTTAGATTAGCTGCTAGTGGAGTGGAATTGGTTGGTAGAGGAGTGGCAAATGTTGCTTATGGGGTTGGATCAGTTGTTAGTCGTAGAGTTAGATTAGCTGCTAGTGGAGTGGAATTGGTTGGTAGTGGAGTGACAAATGTTGCTCATGGAGTTGGATCAGTTGTTAGTGGTGGAGTTGGATTAGCTGCTAGTGGAGTGGAATTGGTTGGTAGTGGTGTGGCAAATGTTGCTTATGGAGTTGGATCAGTTGTTAGTGGTGGAGATGGATTAGCTGCTAGTGGAGTGGGATTAGTCGATAGCGTGGTGAAAAATGTTGCTCATGGGGTTGGATCAGTTGTTAGTGGTAGAGTTGGATTAGCTGCTAGTGGAGTAGGATTAGTCGATAGCGTGATGGAAAATGTTGCGAATGGGGTTGAATCAGTTGTTAGTCGTAGAGTTAGATTAGCTGCTAGTGGAGTGGAA
The DNA here is from genome assembly GCF_006345805.1 of Octopus sinensis. Taxonomy (NCBI): domain Eukaryota; kingdom Metazoa; phylum Mollusca; class Cephalopoda; order Octopoda; family Octopodidae; genus Octopus; species Octopus sinensis. The sequence continues at coordinate 10,661,629 of NC_043025.1, forward strand.
TTCGCTGGTAGAGTGGTGGAAAATGTTGCTAATGGTGTTGGATCAGTTGTTAGTGGTGGAGTTGGATTAGCTGCTAGTGGAGTGGGATTAGTTGGTAGCGTGGTGGAAGATGTTGCCTATAAAATTGGATCAGTTGTTAGTGGTGGAGTTGGATTAGCTGCTAGTGGAGTGACAAATGTTGCGAATGGGGTTGGAAGGGTTGCTAGTGGTGGAGTAGGATTGCTTAGTAGTGGAGTGAAATTAGTTGGTAGCGGGATGGAAAAAGTTGCGAAAGGTGTTGGGTGGGTTGCTAGCGGAGGAGTTGGATTAGTTGGTATTGGAGTTGGATGGGTTGCTAGTGGAGTTGGAAGGGTTGCTAGTGGAGTTGGAGGGGTTGCTAGTTGGGGAGTAGGATTGCTTAGTAGTGGAGTGGAATTAGTTGCCAATGGAGTTGGGTGGGTTGCTAGTGCTGCCGTTGGATCGCTTGATAGTGGAATGAAAAGTATTGCGAATGGCGTTGGGTGGGTTGCTACTGCTGCAGAAGGACTAATTAGAAGTGGAGTAGAAATCGTTGGAAGTGGAATAACAAATGTCGTGAATGCTCTGAGGTGGGTTACTAGTGGTGGGATGACTTCGTTGATGGGTAATTTGGGTGACCGGATTAGTGGTGGGCTAATCCTTTTCCTCAGTGACATGGCTTCATTATTTGGTAGTTTGGGTGACCGGATTAGTGGTGGGCTAATCCTTTTCCTCAGTGACATGGCTTCATTATTTGGTAATATAGGTGGTTCGATTAGTGGTGGGCTAAACATTTTTCTCAGTGGCATGGCATCATTGTTTGGTAGTTTGGGTGACCGGATTAGTGGTGGGCTAAACGTTTTTCTAAGTGGCATGGCATCATTGTTTGGTAGTTTGGGTGGTTGGATTAGTGGTGGGCTAACCGTTTTTCTCAGTGGCATGGCATCTTTGTATGGTAGTTTGGGTGGTTGGATTAGTGGTGGGCTAAACATTTTTCTCAGTGGCATGGCATCATTGTTTGGTAGTTTGGGTGGTTGGATTAGTGGTGGGCTAAACATTTTTCTCAGTGGCATGGCGTCATTGTTTGGTAGTTTGGGTGGTTGGATTAGTGGTGGACTAAACATTTTCCTCGGTGGCATGGCATCATTGTTTGGTAGTTTGGGTGGTTGGATTAGTGGTGGGCTAAACATTTTTCTCAGTGGCATGTCTTCATTGTTTGGTAGTTTGGGTGGTTGGATTAGTGGTGGACTAAACATTTTCCTCGGTGGCATGGCATCATCATTGTTTGGTAGTTTGGGTGGTTGGATTAGTGGTGGGCTAAACATTTTTCTCAGTGGCATGTCTTCATTGTTTGGTAGTTTGGGTGGTTGGATTAGTGGTGGACTAAACATTTTCCTCGGTGGCATGGCATCATTGTTTGGTAGTTTGGGAGGTTGGATTAGTGGTGGGCTAAACATTTTCCTCGGTGGCATGGCATCATTGTTTGGTAGTTTGGGTGGTTGGATTAGTGGTGGACTAAACATTTTCCTCGGTGGCATGGCATCATTGTTTGGTAGTTTGGGTGGTTGGATTAGTGGTGGACTAAACATTTTCCTCGGTGGCATGGCATCATTGTTTGGTAGTTTGGGTGGTTGGATTAGTGGTGGACTAAACATTGTTCTCAGTGGCATGGCATCATTGTTTGGTAGTTTGGGTGGTTGGATTAGTGGTGGAATAAACATTTTCCTCGGTGGCATGGCATCATTGTTTGGTAGTTTGGGTGGTTGGATTAGTGGTGGACTAAACATTTTCCTCGGTGGCATGGCATCATTGTTTGGTAGTTTGGGTGGTTGGATTAGTGGTGGACTAAACATTTTCCTCGTGGCATGGCATCATTGTTTGGTAGTTTGGGGGGTTGGATTAGTGGTGGACTAAACATTGTTCTCAGTGGCATGGCATCATTGTTTGGTAGTTTGGGTGGTTGGATTAGTGGTGGAATAAACATTTTCCTCGGTGGCATGGCATCATTGTTTGGTAGTTTGGGTGGTTGGATTAGTGGTGGACTAAACATTTTCCTCGTGGCATGGCATCATTGTTTGGTAGTTTGGGTGGTTGGATTAGTGGTGGACTAAACATTTTCCTCGGTGGCATGGCATCATTGTTTGGTAGTTTGGGTGGTTGGATTAGTGGTGGACTAAACATTTTCCTCGGTGGCATGGCATCATTGTTTGGTAGTTTGGGTGGTTGGATTAGTGGTGGACTAAACATTTTCCTCGGTGGCATGGCATCATTGTTTGGTAGTTTGGGTGGTTGGATTAGTGGTGGAATAAACATTTTCCTCGGTGGCATGGCATCATTGTTTGGTAGTTTGGGTGGTTGGATTAGTGGTGGAATAAACATTTTCCTCGGTGGCATGGCATCATTGTTTGGTAGTTTGGGTGGTTGGATTAGTGGTGGGCTAAACATTTTCCTCGGTGGCATGGCATCATTGTTTGCTAGTTTGGGTGGTTGGATTAGTGGTGGACTAAACATTTTCCTCGGTGGCATGGCATCATTGTTTGGTAGTTTGGGTGGTTGGATTAGTGGTGGACTAAACATTTTCCTCGGTGGCATGGCATCATTGTTTGGTAGTTTGGGTGGTTGGATTAGTGGTGGAATAAACATTTTCCTCGGTGGCATGGCATCATTGTTTGCTAGTTCGGGTGGTTGGATTAGTGGTGGAATAAACATTTTCCTCGGTGGCATGGCATCATTGTTTGGTAGTTTGGGTGGTTGGATTAGTGGTGGACTAAACATTTTCCTCGGTGGCATGGCATCATTGTTTGGTAGTTTGGGTGGTTGGATTAGTGGTGGACTAAACATTTTCCTCGGTGGCATGGCATCATTGTTTGGTAGTTTGGGTGGTTGGATTAGTGGTGGACTAAACATTGTTCTCAGTGGCATGGCATCATTGTTTGGTAGTTTGGGTGGTTGGATTAGTGGTGGAATAAACATTTTCCTCGGTGGCATGGCATCATTGTTTGGTAGTTTGGGTGGTTGGATTAGTGGTGGACTAAACATTTTCCTCGGTGGCATGGCATCATTGTTTGGTAGTTTGGGTGGTTGGATTAGTGGTGGACTAAACATTTTCCTCGGTGGCATGGCATCATTGTTTGGTAGTTGGGTGGTTGGATTAGTGGTGGACTAAACATTTTCCTCGGTGGCATGGCATCATTGTTTGGTAGTTTGGGTGGTTGGATTAGTGGTGGACTAAACATTTTCCTCGGTGGCATGGCATCATTGTTGGTAGTTTGGGTGGTTGGATTAGTGGTGGACTAAACATTTTCCTCGGTGGCATGGCATCATTGTTTGGTAGTTTGGGTGGTTGGATTAGTGGTGGAATAAACATTTTCCTCGGTGGCATGGCATCATTGTTTGGTAGTTTGGGTGGTTGGATTAGTGGTGGAATAAACATTTTCCTCGGTGGCATGGCATCATTGTTTGGTAGTTTGGGTGGTTGGATTAGTGGTGGACTAAACATTTTCCTCGGTGGCATGGCATCATTGTTTGGTAGTTTGGGTGGTTGGATTATTGGTGGAATAAACATTTTCCTCGGTGGCATGGCATCATTGTTTGGTAGTTGGGTGGTGGATTAGTGGTGGGCTAAACATTTTCCTCGGTGGCATGGCATCATTGTTTGCTAGTTTGGGTGGTTGGATTAGTGGTGGAATAAACATTTTCCTCGGTGGCATGGCATCATTGTTTGGTAGTTTGGATGGTTGGATTAGTGGTGGAATAAACATTTTCCTCGGTGGCATGGCATCATTGTTTGGTAGTTTGGGTGGTTGGATTAGTGGTGGAATAAACATTTTCCTCGGTGGCATGGCATCATGTTTGGTAGTTTGGGTGGTTGGATTAGTGGTGGAATAAACATTTTCCTCGGTGGCATGGCATCATTGTTTGGTAGTTTGGGTGGTTGGATTAGTGGTGGAATAAACATTTTCCTCGGTGGCATGGCATCATTGTTTGGTAGTTTGGGTGGTTGGATAGTGGTGGGCTAAATATTTTCCTCGGTGGCATGGCATCATTGTTTGCTAGTTTGGGGGTTGGATTAGTGGTGGAATAAACATTTTCCTCGGTGGCATGGCATCATTGTTTTGTAGTTTGGGTGGTTGGATTAGTGGTGGACTAAACATTTTCCTCGGTGGCATGGCATCATTGTTTGGTAGTTTGGGGTGGTTGGATTAGTGGTGGACTAAACATTTTCCTCGGTGGCATGGCATCATCATTGTTTGGTAGTTTGGGTGGTTGGATTAGTGGTGGAATAAACATTTTCCTCGGTGGCATGGCATCATTGTTTGGTAGTTTGGGTGGTTGGATTAGTGGTGGACTAAACATTTGTCTCAGTGGCATGGCATCATTGTTTGGTAGTTTGGGTGGTTGGATTAGTGGTGGACTAAACATTTTCCTCGGTGGCATGGCATCATTGTTTGGTAGTTTGGGTGGTTGGATTAGTGGTGGACTAAACATTTTCCTCGGTGGCATGGCATCATTGTTTGGTAGTTTGGGTGGTTGGATTAGTGGTGGAATAAACATTTTCCTCCTCGGTGGCATGGCATCATTGTTTGGTAGTTTGGGTGGTTGGATTAGTGGTGGAATAAACATTTTCCTCGGTGGCATGGCATCATTGTTTGGTAGTTTGGGTGGTTGGATTAGTGGTGGACTAAACATTTTCCTCGGTGGCATGGCATCATTGTTTGGTAGTTTGGGTGGTTGGATTAGTGGTGGAATAAACATTTTCCTCGGTGGCATGGCATCATTGTTTGGTAGTTTGGGTGGTTGGATTAGTGGTGGACTAAACATTTTCCTCGGTGGCATGGCATCATTGTTTGGTAGTTTGGGTGGTTGGATTATTGGTGGAATAAACATTTTCCTCGGTGGCATGGCATCATTGTTTGGTAGTTTGGGTGGTTGGATTAGTGGTGGGCTAAACATTTTCCTCGGTGGCATGGCATCATTGTTTGCTAGTTGGGTGGTTGGATTAGTGGTGGAATAAACATTTTCCTCGGTGGCATGGCATCATTGTTTGGTAGTTTGGATGGTTGGATTAGTGGTGGAATAAACATTTTCCTCGGTGGCATGGCATCATTGTTTGGTAGTTTGGGTGGTTGGATTAGTGGTGGAATAAACATTTTCCTCGGTGGCATGGCATCATTGTTTGGTAGTTTGGGGGTTGGATTAGTGGTGGAATAAACATTTTCCTCGTGGCATGGCATCATTGTTTGGTAGTTTGGGTGGTTGGATTAGTGGTGGAATAAACATTTTCCTCGGTGGCATGGCATCATTGTTTGGTAGTTTGGGTGGTTGGATTAGTGGTGGGCTAAATATTTTCCTCGGTGGCATGGCATCATTGTTTGCTAGTTGGGTGGTTGGATTAGTGGTGGAATAAACATTTTCCTCGGTGGCATGGCATCATTGTTTTGTAGTTTGGGTGGTTGGATTAGTGGTGGACTAAACATTTTCCTCGGTGGCATGGCATCATTGTTTGGTAGTTTGGGTGGTGGTTGGATTAGTGGTGGACTAAACATTTTCCTCGGTGGCATGGCATCATTGTTTGGTAGTTTGGGTGGTTGGATTAGTGGTGGAATAAACATTTTCTCGGTGGCATGGCATCATTGTTTGGTAGTTTGGGTGGTTGGATTAGTGGTGGACTAAACATTTGTCTCAGTGGCATGGCATCATGTTTGGTAGTTTGGGTGGTTGGATTAGTGGTGGGCTAAATATTTTCCTCGGTGGCATGGATCATTGTTTGGTAGTTTGGGTGGTGGATTAGTGGTGGACTAAACATTTTCCTCGGTGGCATGGCATCATTGTTTGGTAGTTTGGGTGGTTGGATAGTGGTGGAATAAACATTTTCCTCAGTGGCATGGCATCATTGTTGGTAGTTGGGTGGTTGGATTAGTGGTGGAATAAACATTTTCTCGGTGGCATGGCATCATGTTTGGTAGTTTGGGTGGGTGGTTGGATTAGTGGTGGACTAAACATTTTCTCGGTGGCATGGCATCATTGTTTGGTTGTTTGGGTGGTTGGATTCGTGGTGGACTAAACATTTTCCTCGGTGGCATGGCATCATTGTTTGCTAGTTTGGGTGGTTGGATTAGTGGTGGAATAAACATTTTCCTCAGTGGCATGGCATCATTGTTTGGTAGTTTGGGTGGTTGGATTAGTGGTGGAATAAACATTTTCCTCGGTGGCATGGCATCATTGTTTGGTAGTTTGGGTGGTTGGATTAGTGGTGGAATAAACATTTTCCTCGGTGGCATGGCATCATTGTTTGGTAGTTTGGGTGGTTGGATTAGTGGTGGACTAAACATTTTCCTCGGTGGCATGGCATCATTGTTTGGTAGTTTGGGTGGTTGGATTAGTGGTGGAATAAACATTTTCCTCGGTGGCATGGCATCATTGTTTGCTAGTTTGGGTGGTTGGATTAGTGGTGGACTAAACATTTTCCTCGGTGGCATGGCATCATTGTTTGGTAGTTTGGGTGGTTGGATTAGTGGTGGACTAAACATTTTCCTCGGTGGCATGGCATCATTGTTTGGTAGTTTGGGTGGTTGGATTAGTGGTGGACTAAACATTTTCCTCGGTGGCATGGCATCATTGTTTGGTAGTTTGGGTGGTTGGATTAGTGGTGGACTAAACATTTTCCTCGGTGGCATGGCATCATTGTTTGGTAGTTTGGGTGGTTGGATTAGTGGTGGAATAAACATTTTCCTCGGTGGCATGGCATCATTGTTTTGTAGTTTGGGTGGTTGGATTAGTGGTGGACTAAACATTTTCCTCGGTGGCATGGCATCATTGTTTGGTAGTTTGGGTGGTTGGATTAGTGGTGGACTAAACATTTTCCTCGGTGGCATGGCATCATTGTTTGGTAGTTTGGGTGGTTGGATTAGTGGTGGGCTAAACATTGTTTTCAGTGGCATGGCATCATTGTTTGGTAGTTTGGGTGGTTGGATTAGTGGTGGAATAAACATTTTCCTCGGTGGCATGGCATCATTGTTTGGTAGTTTGGGTGGTTGGATTAGTGGTGGACTAAACATTTTCCTCGGTGGCATGGCATCATTGTTTGGTAGTTTGGGTGGTTGGATTAGTGGTGGAATAAACATTTTCCTCGGTGGCATGGCATCATTATTGGGTAGTTTGGGTGGTTGGATTAGTGGTGGGCTAAACATTGTTTTCTGTGGCATGGCATCATTGTTTGGTAGTTTGGGTGGTTGGATTAGTGGTGGGCTAAACATTTTTCTCAGTGGCATGGCGTCATTGTTTGGTAGTTTGGGTGGTTGGATTAGTGGTGGACTAAACATTTTCCTCGGTGGCATGGCATCATTGTTTGGTAGTTTGGGTGGTTGGATTAGTGGTGGAATAAACATTTTCCTCGGTGGCATGGCATCATTGTTTGGTAGTTTGGGAGGTTGGATTAAAGGTGGACTAAACATTTTTCTCAGTGGCATGGCATCATTGTTTGGTAGTTTGGGTGGTTGGATTAGTGGTGGACTAAACATTTTCCTCGGTGGCATGGCATCATTGTTTGCTAGTTTGGGTGGTTGGATTAGTGGTGGACTAAACATTTTCCTCGGTGGCATGGCATCATTGTTTGGTAGTTTGGGTGGTTGGATTAGTGGTGGAATAAACATTTTCCTCGGTGGCATGGCATCATTGTTTGGTAGTTTGGGAGGTTGGATTAAAGGTGGACTAAACATTTTTCTCAGTGGCATGGCATCATTGTTTGGTAGTTTGGGTAGTTGGATTAGTGGTAGGCTAAACATTTTTCTCAGTGGCATGGCGTCATTGTTTGGTAGTTTGGGTGGTTTGCTTAGTGGTGGGCTAAACATTTTCCTCGGTGGCATGGCATCATTGTTTGGTAGTTTGGGAGGTTGGATTAAAGGTGGACTAAACATTTTTCTCAGTGGCATGGCATCATTGTTTGGTAATATAGGTGGTTGGATTAGTGGTGGGCTAAACCTTTTTCTCAATGGCATGGCTTCATTGTTTCGTAATTTAAATGATTGGATTAATGGTGAGTAAAACCTTTTTCTTAGTGGCATGGCTTCGTTGTGCGGTAGTTTGGGTGGTTGGGTTAATGGTAAGTAAAAGCTTTTCTCAGTGGCATGGCTTTATTGTTTTGTTGTTTGGGTGGTTGGATTAGTGTTGGCCTAAATTTGTTTGTCAGTGGTATGACATTACACTTTGGTAATTTTGTTATGTGGATAAATGGTTGCCTACTACTAAATCTGATTGTGCTAGTCTCATTCTTTGGCAGTTTTGGTGGATGGATTACTGGTGGGTACTTTTGTACTTTAGTACCTTGGTGAATTCCCTTTCTGATTTGCGCCTAAGAATTAGTTGTGGGCTGTAGATATTTTGCCATTGGCATGGCGTAATTTGTTGATCGTTGAAGAGGACTGATTAGTTGTGCGTCGACGATATTTTTTTTTGTATGGCATCTTCTTGGGGGAGTTTGGTTGCATGGCTTAGTGGTAGGGTGAAGTAGTTAGTCAGTAGCTTGCCGTCATTTTTTATCGTTTGGTTAGACGTGTGAGTTATTGGTACTTATGTTGTAGGGGATATACTTGTTAACCGTGAAGATCATGCAGTTTTATTTGTCGGAAGAAAACTGCCGATAGGGATTTGATGAAAGGAATTTGTTGGTTACGTGTGTTAGAAATTAATTAGAAATGAAATATAAAAATAAAAGTATAGAACAATATACCACGTACACTTAGGTTGAAGTTAAAAGGTGGCCCGTCATTTAGGGTGGATCGAAACACCACGTGGCACAGCAAAATTAACAGCAACCATGACAACAGCGTTAACAAACAACTAGAACAGTTGCATAAGTGATGATGCGTCACTATTTCAGTCACAGTGACATCAGACGAATAAGGAGACAACAGCCACCACTCACGATATCATGAATACTACTACTACTACTACTACCACAACCGCAGTCTCATCTACCATTGTAAACGGCCGTTACCACAGTATAACCACTGCAATTACTACCACCACTACCACCAAAACCACCACCCCTATTAACACCAACACTACTATACATCTGCCTGAACAACCATTATAACCACTGAAACTACCACTACAACGATCACATCAAGCAATCCTGGTTACTACCCCTACTGCTTCCAATAACACTACTAACACTTCTACCAATGCTAAATGGACAGAGCTAGTAACGTAAACAGCTTGACCACTGGAAGAGAATGTCCAATGAAAATGATAAATATCAGCCTCAATATCTGGAAAAGAATTGAAACTTGAGCAGCGGAGAAAGTCGTCAGTTTAAATAACTATATGACAAAACTGCACACCATGTATTGAGTGCTGACTTTCCTTATAAACTCTAATATATCTCTATTTATATTTATCTATCTTTCTATCTATTTATCCATCTCTTTCTGTCTGTCTATCTATCGCTCTGTTTATATATATATATATATATATATATATATATATATATATATATATATATATATATATATATATATATATTCACACATATGAAAGGCTTTTTTCAGTTCCTGCCTACCAAATCCACTCACAAGCCCTGAGGCTATAGTAGAAGACGCCAGCCCAAGGTTCCACGCAGTGGGACTAAACCCAGAACCATGTGGTTGGAAAACAAGCTTCTTACCACACAGCAACTCTTACCAGTCTTTGCTCTTCTCTCTTTGTGGTAGCCCATGTTTCACTACCATATATATATGTATATATGTGTGTGTGTTTTATTTATATTTTATCCATTATTTCTTTTTATATTCCTTTTATATATAGATTGTTATGCCATGTTCTTTGTATATTATGTGTGTTAAGCCACCAACCCTCAACCCATCACCACTTGATCTGCGAGGTGGTCTGCCTCTGACAAGTGGCACACTGTGTATCAGTACAGGATATGCTTTCAAGGTGGAGAGCATGGGTTTTGCCCAGCACAATGCCAGTTGTTCAGTCTCAACATAAGGATAAATCAATGATGATGAAGTGATAGCAAGAAAGTCACTGGAGGTCGGCAGCTTGAGCTTTGCACGTACGATGTAAGAAGCAGATGGCCGTTCGGCGAAACTTATGTGAGCAATTTCACAGTCCGTTCCCTCTTCTTAACTTCAAAGCAGCCTATTTAGGAATGAAGTGCTTTCCCTTATGTAGGGAGAGGAATAGAAAAGGTGCCTTAATAATTGCTTGTTCATACACTCCTGTCGTTATACAACAGATGAGTGGATTTTCAACTATGCAGTCAAAGAAATATGAGAACACCAAGGAAAAAACTGTAGGGAAACAGATGAGTATATCAGCTGGGAATGTACGCAGGTTCCATGACTACGAGAAGTGCTCTGAGTGCAAAACAGCCTTATAGCTTGGTTTCTGAGAAATATTGCTTCTTTTTTTTTTGAGACAAGGCTATCGGATTCTGACCAGCTGAATGAAGTAGTTGGAGGGTATATTTTATTCTGGACTGGTACATCTGAAACAGAAAAAAGGGAATCTGGTGTGTCTGTCCTTGTTTGGCCCCTTGTGGGCAATAAGGAAATAGATTTATCAGCAACAACATATTACTTATATAATTGCTATTAGTAATGATATTAAACATAAACTTGAGGCCATACCAAATTATCGTCTTATATTATTACGAATCCTATTTGGCCTATCAAAATATGCTAGTAAATGCATATGCACCAACACTTGGTTCTACAGATGAAGGTAAAGATACCTTCTAATCTGATTTTCCCCCCTGGTTTCAGCTCAGAGCTGTAGCCATGCTGATGCACCGCCATTACGAATATTATTGAACCAAATTCCCAGTCGTGATAAAAGTTTTCTTTTAGGTGAATTTAATGCCCATGTTGGATCAGATTACCTTTCTTGGTCAAATATTCTTGATAAGCGTGGTGTTGAAAAAAATGGACTCAAATGGATTCTTGCTATTAAAACTGTGCAGTGAGTTTGGACTCTCTGTTACCAATAGTTTTTCAACAGTCCAATAAAAACAAAATAACTTGGTATCATTTAGATCAAGTTATGGCCACGTGATTGAGTATGTGGTTGCGAGAAGCCGATCCACAAATAAGGTTAACACGTTCTCTCCATAAGGCAGAAAACTGGTCTGACCATGCTATGTTTTTTATACTTTTTATGAGTTATCCAGAGAAGTTCTTGGGTTTTCATGTTGTGAAGCCTTGATTGGTTTTATGGAAACGACGAGGCTTTAAATGAACTGTTTCAAGTAATGTACTGACTTCACAAAGTAGTCTGAACATGTCTTTACGTTCTGAATCCATTAATAAATGTTTTTCGTCATTTTCATTAATTTTATTCTATTTTACACAACGTCTACACGAGTTTCATTTCTTATAAACGCTAAAACTACATTTTTACGTTTAAAATTCAGTTATATAATATTCATCGACAAGCTAAGTAACGTTTTTTTTTATTTAACAATATTATTTAACTTTTGAATTGTATTATGTTTGATGATTATTATTAATATTGTTGTTAAAATATTTATTTATATATAATTTCTTGACGATTATTAGGTATGATATGTATATCTGTTTATTTTCTATATTTACTATTATTTTTATAATGTGATTTAACGTATTATATAAAATTTAATTTGAGAAATAATTTTCTAAGACAATATATTATTTAATAGTTAGGTGGTCTATTGATTACGTAGTATTACATTTAAGTAAATAAGTTTAATATTAATTGATATTTTGATCAACTATATAATTGAGTAAAATATTAAATCTATATATACTACACATATATTAATAACATAGTTAGTTTATATTATAGGTGCGTATATATTTGAACGATTTCCTATTTTTAATTCTAATACTTATAGATTGTACTAGCATTATGTATATTAATTTTTAATGTAAATTACTTAATGAGTATAAGATTTTATGTACATGTTTATTAAATAAATAAATAAATAAAGTAATAATTTAATTAAACTATAGAATTTAGTTTTCATTTAATGTATATTTTGTATTTTATATATATATATATATATATATATATATATATATATATATAATATATATATATAAGTATAGGAAAGAATTGAGCTGAACGAAGATTTAACAAAATTACTTTATAAAGGAATTTTGTTAAATCTTCGTTCAGCTCCATTCTTTCCTATACTTAATATATAAAACTTCAAATTTCCGCACTAAGGCACGGATTTTATGCCCCATGGTCGTAACTTCAACCGTGCCCTTTCTGTTGTGAATTTTGCTACCCAGGTATCGGTTATCTTTCGAATTATCCGTAATAAGATAATTCATTTGTCTACTTCAATAACTATATATATATATATATTATATATATATATATATAATATATATATATATATATATATTTGTTTGTTTTAAATATTTTAATTAATTGTATTTTATCTTTTAATAATAATGATATATATAGTTTATTATTCTTTTTTATATATGTTAAAATTTTATTTTTATACATATAATAAATATTTATACCTTTCTCATTCTATTTTTTTTATTTAAACAAGAATATATTTGTTAAGATATTTCGTATTTTAAAAGATTATGTACGTATATTTATTAGTTTATCTAATTAACTATTTTATTGTTTTTATCTCTCAGCTGAAAAGTGACTATATTTATATTGAAGTGATTTTACTATTGGTGGCTGACGATATGTGCATCTCTGATCACGAGCAGAAGTAGTGAGGCAGTATCATATCCCTGTCTTGAGAGGAATGGGTGTTTCATTCAACATCCTCGAACAACCCTTATTCAGGGACCTTTTGGGCGGGATGGGATACCCGACCTGGAGAAAGTTCTACCTGGGCCCCACCTGCAGGTGTCAATCATGTGTCAATCACTAAGCCTCCTTCCGACATAAGGACATAAGCAAAGCAACTAAGTTGGCTAGCTTCGTATAGAGCTTGTAATGTAACGCAATACCTCATGTGATTAAGTAGAAATGACTGAAAAATCTACAACATTTGGATCAAATAAATGCAAACGATGTTTTGCTGAAAGAGCCGAGGTCCTTTTCAGATGTTAGATTCCTAACTCACTACTGTACTCGAGGTCTGAAATTTTCAGCGGTTGTAAACATATGTCTCAGTACATGACGAATTGGAAAATATGTATAAGTTTATATATATATATATATATTTATGTGTGTGTGCGTGTGTGTGTGTGTTTATGTGTATGTATGTGTGTGTGTGCGTACGTGTGTGTGTGTGTGTGTGTGTGTGCGTACGTGTGTGTGTGTGTGTGTGCTTACCAACCTCATGTTTCTGGGTTCATTCCCACTGTGTGAGTGGATTCGGTAGACGGAAACTGAAAGAGGCCTGACGTATATATATATATATATATATATATATATATATATATATATATATGTG
>NC_043025.1:10685042-10692542 GCF_006345805.1 Octopus sinensis
CACCATCCCCTGCCGGAGCCTCGTGGAACTTTTAGGTGTTTTCGCTCAATAAACACTCACAACGCCCGGTCTGGGAATCGAAACCGCGATCCTATGACCGCGAGTCCGCTTCCCTAACCACTGGGCCATTGCGCCACCACATTTGAAATTAAACTGCAGTGTTACAGTATTTCATTTCAAAAGACAAAGCGATAATAATAAGCTAGATTTATTTCTTTATTGAGAAAACTGGAAGATTTCAGTGGTAAAAGAAAATTAGAAGAAAGAAGGAAAATGTTCAGTTTTGCTTATTCAAGAAATGGCCAGACACTGAAACTTGTTCAAATTACATAATTTTGGGTTTTGGTCTTTCGGTTGCAGAATGTTTTATTTACAAGAAACATATTTAATGTTTGCATTATTAAATCTCAGAACGAGATATAAACAGTAATCGCTCGATAATGTAAGGTATAGAAGCCATCTTAATATGGCTAACCACATAGTGGAGGGGGTGTTACTGTAGCTCTATAGCCCCAGGAGATCGTCGTCTCCAGCTGGCTTTAGACACCATTTTCAGTGCCCTTTGCAAATACTTCAAGGGCACTGAAATGGTGTCTAAAGCCAGCTGGAGACGACGACCTCCTGGGGCTATAGAGCTACAGTAACACCCCCTCCACTATATGTGGTTAGCCATATTAAGATGGCTTCTATACCTTACATTATTTAATGTTTTATATATAGAAAAATATATTATGACGAAAAATATAATCAAAGATGATTTTTGGAGACACTCTTTATGTTCAATCTTCGTTTATAACTTTTTTTCTGCTGTTTTGTCTTCTGTCTCATTACCAGACCTTTTATCTGGAAGCATAAAAGAGAAAACGACGTAAAATATAGATATGCATATATATACATAAGGAAGGAAGGAAGCACTCCGTCGGTTACGACAACGAGGGTTCCGGTTGATCCGATCAACGGAACAGCCTACTCGTGAAATTAACGTGTAAGTGGCTGAGCACTCCACAGACACGTGTACCCTTAACGTAGTTCTCGGGGATATTCAGCGTGACACAGAGAGTGACAAGGCCGGCCCTTTGAAATACAGGTACAACAGAAACAGGAAGTAAGAGTGAGAGAAAGTTGTGGTGAAAGAGTACAGCAGGGATCACCACCATCCCCTGCCGGAGCCTCGTGGAGCTTTAGGTGTTTTCGCTCAATAAACACTCACAACGCCCGGTCTGGGAATCGAAACCGCGATCCTATGACCGCGAGTCCGCTGCCCTAACCACTGGGCCATTGCGCCTCCACTATTTATACATACACCTATAGATATACACATATATACATATACCATTCCAATATTACATCTTATAATCGAAAGATGAAGTATCCAATACTTAATATATTGCTTATATTTAATTGCTTTTGTCCCGATAAAGTTCCATAAAACTATAATTCTTAGATGACTTTGGTGTCCTGGCTCCAGGCTCTTGCTTGATGCGGCTAGAATTATTACAAGCTAGTGTTCCCAGTGGCGTAAAGCCGACTAGGTCCACCGCTACTCTCCATCGCTAGCGGTCTCATGATAGCCTCTCTCATCCTGGTCCCGAGCCCGCCTCTCTGCATCCTGGTCTTGTTCCAACCTCACTGCAACCTGGTCCCATGACAGCCTCTCTGCGTCCTAGCACTATCCCAGCCTCTCTGCATTCTGGCCCCATGCCAGCCTTTCTGCATCCTGGTCCCATATCAATCTCTCTGCATCCTAGCCCCATGCCAGCCTTTCTACATCCTGGTCCCATAAAAACCTCTCTGCATCCTGGTCCCATATCAACCTCTCTGCATCCTGGTCCCGTGCCAGCATCTCTGCATCCTGGTCCCATAAAAACCTCTCTGCATCCTGGCCCCATGCCAGCCTCTCTGCATCCTGGTCCCATATCAACCTCTCTGCATCCTGGTCCCATACCAACCTCTCTGCATCCTGGCCCCATATCAACCTCTCTGCATCCTGGTCCCATATCAACCTCTCGGCATCCTGGTCTCATATCAACCTCTCTGCATCCTGGTCCCATACCAACCTCTCTGCATCCTGGCCCCATATCAACCTCTCTGCATCCTGGTCTCATATCAACCTCTCTGCATCCTGGTCCCATACCAACCTCTCTGCATCCTGGCCCCGTGCCAGTCTCTCAGCATCCGGGCCCATATCAATCTCTCTGCATCCTGGCCCCATGCCAGCATCTCTGCATACTGGTCCCATATCAACCTCTCTGCATGTATGTATGTGTGTATGTATGTATATATATGTATGTATGTATGTATGTACGTATGTATGTATAGACATACACACATACATACACACATAACACTATCACACGGCCAAACATAAACGCATATATATATATACATATATACAACAGGCTTCTTTCAGTTTCCGTCTACCAAATCCACTCACAAGGCATTGGTCGGCCCGAGGCTATAGCAGAAGACACTAGGCCAAGATGCCACGCAGTGGGACTGAACCCGTGCCAGCCTCTCTGCATCCTGGTCCCGTGGAACACTGGAAGAAATGTATCGAAAAGCAAGAGGACTATGTTTGAAAATGGTGTAATTGTTCAAATCCCTGCTTTTGTTTTAGCAAATTACGGGAACAAGATTGGGTATAATTATCGACTTAACCTAGTAAACATATACAAGCACGCACACACACATATCAGAACAACAGTTTGACATTACTGACACATAATATACGTGTAACGGCAACCAAATGTGTGTTGAGTGTTACTTTTTTTCATCTGTACACATAGTCCTACGTCTATGGGATGTATTTATACATCTATGCATTGTATGTATGTATATATATCTACATAATATATATATATATTATATATATATATATATATATACATATATATATATATATATATATATTTATAATTACATATATATATATATATATATATATATATATGTAATATATATACATATATATATATATATATATATGTATATATATATACATATATATATATATATCTATATGTATATATATATACTATATATATCATATATATATATTATATATATTATATATATTATTATATATATATATTATTATAATATATATAATTCCTCTTTTACTCTTTTACATGTTTCAGTCATTTTGACTGCGGCCATGCTGGAGCACCGCCTTTAGTCGAGCAAAGCGACCCCGGGACTTCTTATTTTTGAAGCCCAGTACTTATTCTATCGGTCTCTTTTGCCGAACCGCTAAGGACGGGGGGACGTAAAACAAACCAGCATCGTTGTCAAGCAATGCTAGGGGAACAAACACAGCAGACACACAAACACACAACATACATACATCTTATATATATATATACATATATACGACAGGCTTCTTTCAGTTTCCGTCTACCAAATCCACTCACAAGGCATTGGTCGGCCCGGGGCTATAGCAGAAGACACTTGCTCAAGATACCACGCAGTGGGTCTGAACCCGGGACCATGTGGTTAGTTAGCAAGCTACTTACCACACAGCCACATACAGAATATATCTGTTGCTGTTGAGCGAACGGTCTTCGTCCCAGAGCTCGCAAGATGGGAGAAGTCCGAAACATGGTCCTTTGCTATTCGTAAGACCCGCAGAAGAGAAAGCAGGTCAACCCCCGACACCGAGAGCATCAACGGATGGATGAATGCGCATCCAGGCTCAGCGGTTTCGTAGGAAGTCGGGGACAAGAAACAGGAAGAAAGAGTGAGAGAAAGTTGGGGCGAAAGAGTAGAACAGGGGTCGCCAGCAACCCCTGCCGGAGCCTCGTGGAGCTTTAGGTGTTTTCGTTCGATAAACACACACGACGCCCGGTCTGGGAATCGAAACCGCGATCTTCCGACCACGAAACCGCTGCCCTAACCACTGGGCCATTGCGCCTCCACACTGCTGCTACTGACTACGTCGACGACGACGACGACGATGATGATGACGATGACGATGACGATGATGATGATGAGGAGGAGGATGATGATGGTGACGATGATGATGATGACGATGATGATGACGATGATGACGATGATGATGATGATGATGACGATGATGGCGATGATGACGATGATGATGATGACGATGACGATGATGATGATGATGATGATGATGACGATGACGATGATGATGACGATGATGATGATGATGATGACGATGATGATGATGACGATGATGATGATGACGATGATGATGATGATGGAGGCGACAACGGTTTTGATATTTTTAGATGACGTCTATCTGTAAAAAGTGACAAGGTTGTTGGAGATGATGTTTGTGATGATCCGCCCCCGTTCCGGCCGTGACAATATCGTAGCGAATTTTGATGGCGGAATAAATAAATAAAGAAAAACAAAAACAAATCCCACTTACTTCTGCCGGTGGGAAGTGGCGCCCTCTTTCGTGTAGTTACATAGTTTATGATGACGTCTCTGGTATCTTTCTTGTATATACAATAGAATACGAAGATAAACATTCCTTGAAGGGTGTTGAAGATAGCAAAAAGGTATTTAAACACTTCTGCTGCTTCGCCAACAGCGAAGAATGCTAAGACCCAGGTGAGTCCCAGAAAGAAAAAGAGACCAACGATGCCAAAAACACGCACTTTTCTTCTTTTGTGTCCAAATTTCTTACTCTTTTGCATTGAGATAAGGCGCCAGATAATGAGAGAGAATATGGTAAGGTTTAAGATGAGAATTGCCGCCACAGGAGCCAAGAAAGTAGCATGGAAATACGTCTCGGATAGCCAACAGCTACAAAGAAATAGGAAAAGGCAATGAAGGAAACTGATTTGTCAAATGTTCAGGCAGTGAAATGAAGTGTCACAATGGACGGATATTAAGGTGAAGCGATTTTGATCTCAAACGAAACGAAAAGACATTTTCTTACTTACAATTAATAATGTGGTTGTATGCTGTCAATTTAACGTGACAGTAAGGGAATTACACCACCGCTGTTTAGCCCTAGGAAGCATCGACGCTTCCTTTCGGCTTCGACACATTTCCTGCGTCCTTATGTATTAATAATGTACATTTAGGAAAAAAACTATTTTTGGTGAGTCTTTCGATAGCTAGACTCTCAGAAACAACACACACACACACGCGCACACAAACAAACACAAACACACATAGGGGAACAAACACAAACACACATACACACACACACACACACACACACATATATATATATATATATATACGACGGGCTTCTTTCAGTTTCCATCTACCAAATCCACTCACAAGGCTTTGGTCGGCCCGAGACTATAGTAGAAGACACTTGGCCAAGATGCCACGGAGTGGGACTGAACCCGGAACCATGTGGTTGGTAAACAAGCTACTTATCACACAGCCACTCCTGCGACTATCACTAAATTCAGATTTATGGATGCAATATGAGAACCTCCATATCAGTTTGACTCGGCACATCATGGCACTAGGGTGCCAACAAATACCTTATTAATGTTTAATCCCTAAGACTAGTGGGGCTCTCTACAGTTTTTCCTTTATGTGGCGAACGAAATGAGGTGAACGAAATGATGTGAACGAAGCAGAAAAATACTTACACCTGTCCAATTCTAACGTAATTGTCTGTGTAGTTAATTACCAGAGTAATTAGAACAATGACAGCTGGAAGACCTGACAACGATATTTACAGAAATCAATATAAATTTGTAGATATTAATCTATATTTAAAATCATAATTATGTGATATTTGAATCGATTTTGTTGACTATGTTTTTGTTCAGAAAAACTGTCTAGTTCAGAAGAAATCAATATTTTATTTCATATCACAAACTAATCACTTCTTGTCATGACATACATCATCTCGAAAGAATCCAGAAGCTGGCTACCCGTATGGTTCTTGATCTCAAGCATTTGTCTTATGAGGAAAGGCTGAAGACGCTCGAGCTTTATTCTCTAGAAAAACGTCGCCGCCGTGGTGATCTCATTCTCGCTCACAACATCATAAGCGGAAAGTGTAACCTCTCGAAAGAGCTGTTCTTCACTCCTGCTCCAGAGCGTGGGCTTCGGGGTCACTCCGAAAAGCTCTATCTACGACGATTTCACCCCAATCGAAGGAGAGGGGCTTCCTCTGTCCGGGTTGCGGATCCGTGGAATAAGCTGCCGGACGAGATAGTGAAGATGCCGACGACCGCTCGGTTCTCTTGACCAGAAATGGCCTGAACTCTTTGTATGACCACCCTCCTTGTTCATAACTCCATGTCCCCCTACATGGCCTTGCTTTTGGCTTTTTGAGCCAATACTCTTTTTACTCTTTTACTCTTTTACTTGTTTCAGTCATTTGACTGCGGCCATGCTGGAGCACCGCCTTTAGTCGAGCAAATCGACCCCGGGACCTATTTTTTGTAAGCCCAGTACTTATTCTATCGGTCTGTTTTGCCGAACCGCTAAGTAACGGGGACGTAAGCACACCAGCATCGGTTGTCAAGCAATGCTAGGGGGACAAACACAGACACACAACATATACACACATACACACACACACACCACATATATATATATATAATATATTATATATATAATATATATATATATATATATGGATGGGCTCTTTCAGTTTCCGTCTACCAAATCCACTCACAAGGCATTGTTCAGCCTGGGCTATAGCAGAAGACACTTGCCCAAGATGCCACGCAGTGGGACTGAACTCGGAACCATGTGGTTGGTAGCAAACTACTTACCACACAGCCACTCCTGCGCCTATATATATGTATACATATATACGACAGGTTTCTTTCAGTTTCCGTCTACCAATCAACTCACAAGGCATATGGTCGGCCCGGGGGCTATAGCAGAAGACACTTGCCCAAGATGCCCACGCAGGGGGACTGACCCGGAACCATGTGGTTGGTTAGCAAGCTACTTACCACACAGCCACTCCTGCGCCAATAAAAATTAAATTAAATTAAATTAAATTAAATTTGCTCCTTTGGATTCTTGAAAATAGGTACCAGTAATATACGTTTTAGATTCTTTCAACAATATGTTTCAAAGGGAAACAAAACGTAATAAAATCTGAAAGTTCTGGACAACGGTCTGAAGATTAAAATACATGGAGGACAGCAAAAATCCACTATCACCAACATATTACTTGGTGTGTTTGGTGAAAGTGCAAAAAAGGAAATATCAGCCAAGAATGTTTAACATCAGATGTAAGTCCACTAAATCTCTCAGTCTATGTTGTCACTGGTTTCTCTCGATTTTTCTTCAATATCTCACTCCACTTTCAACTTACGATATTTACTCAGCCATCACAACCTGGACATTTACGTACGTTACACAATAATACTACAATATTTCAACTGTCATGAGTTTAATCCGTTCTCAAAAGAGGCCTAAGTTTCTATGCTTTCTTCGATGTGGTAGAAATTGTAGCCAAATTTCTTTAGATCCCATTCTACAGTTTCGAAAACTGAAAGAACAAAACGGATAATGTAATGTTTGATACATTGACGAGATAGT
>NC_043025.1:10702542-10710042 GCF_006345805.1 Octopus sinensis
CTGTGTCTGTACCCCCAACATCGCTTGACAACCGATGCTGGT
The DNA here is from genome assembly GCF_006345805.1 of Octopus sinensis. Taxonomy (NCBI): domain Eukaryota; kingdom Metazoa; phylum Mollusca; class Cephalopoda; order Octopoda; family Octopodidae; genus Octopus; species Octopus sinensis. The sequence continues at coordinate 10,702,585 of NC_043025.1, forward strand.
GTGTTTACGTCCCCGTAACTTAGCGGTTCGGCAAATGAGACGATAGAATAAGTACTAGGCTTCCAAAGAATAAGTCCTGGGGTCGATTTGCTCGACTAAAGGCGGTGCTCCAGCATGGCCGCAGTCAAATGACTGAAACAAGTAAAAGAATATAAAAGAATATAACAGCAATGGCAACAAAAACAACAGTGACATTTTACAATATATCAACCTTATATATTTACCAAAGAAGGCGCAATGGCCTAGTAGGATCGCGGTTTCGATTCCCAGACCGGACGTTGTGAGTGTTTATTGAGCGAAAACACCTAAAAAGCTCCACGAGGCTCCGGTAGGGGATGGTGGCGATCCTTGTTGTACTCTTTCACCACAACTTTCTCTCACTCTTACTTCCTGTTTCTGTTGTACCTGTATTTCAAAAGGCCGGCCTTGTCACTCTCTGTGTCACGCTGAATATCCCCGAGAACTACGTTAAGGGTACACGTGTCTGTGGAGTGCTCAGCCACTTACACGTTAATTTCACGAGCAGGCTGTTCCGTTGATTCGGATCAACCGGAACCCTCATCGTCGTAACCGACGGAGTGCTTCCACTTATATATTTACCAAGATAGCCTCCAACACAAAGTCTAGTGGGTATGTTATTATACAACTCTTTAAAATTATTGATGCATTGATATAACTGCCAAATTACAAATAATTAATAACTGGTCATAATGTTACCAACCATTAATAAGGCAAAACTTGTAAGATGGTCGCAGGAACAAACTACTTCTTTTCCAGGTACACAATCGGATATTTTACAGCCTTTTGTTGACCAATGGGGAGCCTCTCCCGGGGTCTCATCCCAATAAACGCATTTTGGGTTGGTGGCATTCTGAAACAAATTAAATTCTGTTAATTCGATAAAATTATTTTGTAATAAGAATACATATAATTATGATATATCACTTTTGACTTACAAAAATATCGAAGCGACCGTGGTCAATAATGTTTGGTTGGTATTGCCACTGTGAACTACGTTAAGGGTACACGTGTCTGTGGAGTGCTCATCCACTTACACGTTAATTTCACGAGCAGGCTGTTCCGTTGATCGGATCAACCGGAACCCTCGTCGTCGCAACCGACGGAGTGCTTCCTTCTTTTGACTTACAAAAATATCGAAGCGACCGTGGTCATTAATGTTTGGTTGGTATTGCCACTGTGAACTCTATAGCACAAACTGTGACCTAGGCGCAGGAGTGGCTGTGTGGTAAGTAGCTTGCTAACCAACCACATGGTTCCGGGTTCAGTCCCGCTGCGTGGCATCTTGGGCAAGTGTCTTCTGCTATAGCCCCGGGCCGACCAATGCCTTGTGAGTGGATTTGGTAGACGGAAACTGAAAGAAGCCTGTCGTATATGTGTATATATATATGTGTGTGTGTGTGTGTTTGCGTGTCTCTGTTTGTCCCCCTAGCATTGCTTGACAACCGATGCTGGTGTGTTTACGTCCCCGTCACTTAGCGGTTCGGCATAAGAGACCGATAGAATAAGTACTGGGCTTACAAAGAATAAGTCCCGGGGTCGATTTGCTCGACTAAAGGTGGTGCTCCAGCATGGCCGCAGTCAAATGACTGAAACAAGTAAAAGAGTAAAAGAGTAAGATGAAATGGTCAGCTGAACTATACTCTTTTTTTACTCTTTTACTTGTTTCAGTCATTTGACTGCGGCCATGCTGGAGCACCACCTTTTAGTCGAGCAAATCGACCCCGGGACTTATTCTTTGTAAGCCTAGTACTTATTCTATCGGTCTATTTTGCCGAACCGCTAAGTAACGGGGATGTAAACACACCAGCATCGGTTGTCAAGTAATGCTAGGGGGACAAACACAGACACACAAACACACACATACATATATATATATATACATATATACGACGGGCTTCTTTTCAGTTTCCGTCTACCAAATCCACTCACAAGGCATTGGTCGGCCCGGGGCTATAGCAGAAGACACTTGCCCAAGATGCCACGCAGTGGGACTGAACCCGGAACCATGTGGTTGGTTAGCAAGCTGTTTATAAATCTATGTCTTTTCTCTTAATTTACACTGCATTGTCATAATAATGAAAGAAAAAAACATTGGACGGAGTAGTTCACGAAATATTTAATGAAATATAAAATGACGTAGCGGCCACGGCTGGGATGTGTTTCATCATAGGTCTGTGGAAGCACTCCGTCGGTTACGACGACGAGGGTTCCGGTTGATCCGAATCAACGGAACAGCCTGCTCGTGAAATTAACGTGTAAGTGGCTGAGCACTCCACAGACACGTGTACCCTTAACGTAGTTCTCGGGGATATTCAGCGTGACACAGAGAGTGACAAGGCCGGCCCTTTGAAAATACAGGTACAGCAGAAACAGGAAGTAAGAGTGAGAGAAAGTTGTGGTGAAAGAGTACAGCAGGGACCACCACCATCCCCTGCCGGAGCCTCGTGGAGCTTTTAGGTGTTTTCGCTCAATAAACACTCACAACGCCCGGTCTGGGAATCGAAACCGCGATCCTCCGACCGCGAGTCCGCTGCCCTAACCACTGGGCCATTGCGCCGCCACCAATCATAGGTCTACTGGTTTAGAGATGGCATGAACATAAACAGCAACAGCAACAATAATAATTACACAGCTATTACCTGATGTATTAAAATGAATGATATGTTAACTGGTTCATCAAGGTTGTTTATTCGAATGTTAGCAACACTAGCGGCAAGAATATAGCTGTTAATATTAGTATCTGCGTCGGCACTGGAGTTTTGTGTTATCTGTAAAGAGAAGTTATTCAGTAAATTAATTTATTCTCTGGAATATATTGCTACAGCATGAAACGATATGTAACGGGAATTTGTTGCTTCTTGCACTTTTGGGGTGCAACTCGGGTGCATTCACAATTTCCGTTCCTTTAATTTCCAGATTCTACCAGTCAAAGAACAAAAACGCAACAGTAAAAATATATACAGCCGGCCCGCATAGCTCAGTCGGTAGAGCATCAGACTTTTAAGAGCTGTTGTGTTATGAAATCTGAGGGTCGCGGGTTCAAGTCCCTCTGCGGGCGACAAAATTTTATTTACAATACCTATTTATTTATTAGTTAATGGCGGTGCCCCAGCATGGCCACAGCTCATTAGCTGAAACTGGAAAAATCAAAATCAAAAAAAAAATCACTCTTTATTTTTCTTATAACAGTAAGAAATAAGGTGGTATATTTGGTTCCACTTGGGTCTGGATGTGGCAAGGCTGAACTTTAACGCTTGTAAGAATCTTACAAGTTCAGCAGCAAAACAGAGCTGGTCAAATATAGCGTCCTTAGAGAGCGAAGAAAATACGGTCTGCAACAATTTGGTATCGAAAGCGTTCTGCTTACTGTTATGTGTCTCTCTGTACCCCTTTGGTTAAGGTTAACGCTCCCTCGCCTAATCAGCTAATGCCACATCAGCAATTCCTTCTTCCGGTCTTCGCGCATGCGCGAGAGGGCACTTCCCTTCTGCCTTTCCAGAAGGCTCCAACCCCGCACACGCGAACTGAAGATGACGTTGCGCGCGCGCGCACTGTTGTATAGCGTCACTACAGATCAAACGATGCAGCGTGTTAACGAATCTTCCAGCTCAACGACTTGAAATAACAGAATATACTCTCGTTTACTCTCTTTTACTTGTTTCAGTCATTTGACTGCGGACATGCTGGAGCACCGCCTTTAGTACTTATTCTATCGGTCTCTTTTTGCCGAACCGCTAAATGACGGGGACGTGAACACACCAGCATCGGTTGTCAAGCAATGCTAGGGGAACAAACACAGACACACAAACATATTCACACACATATATATATATACAGATATACGACAGGCTTCTTTCAGTTTCCGTCTACCAAATCCACTCACAAGGCATTGGTCGGCCCGGGGCTATAGCAGAAGACACTTGCCCAAGATGCCACGCAGTGGGACTGAAACCGGAACCATGTGGTTGGTTAGCAAGCTACTTACCAAACAGCCACTACCCTTATTTAATTTAAAATACAAAAATGTTCTCTAACCGGTAAATTGACTGCTGTAGTTAATTAACTGCTGTAGTTAATTAACTGCAGAGTAGTTTACGATCTCAGTGCGCCAAAGTGAAGGTCAGTTATATCTATATATATAAAACTGTAGTTGTGTGAGTGTCTGTCCCCTTCGATTTAGATTCCTAACTACTCCCACATTTTGCGGTGCAGTTTAACCAAATTCGGGTATCTTATAGTCGTGATTAATATCGAGCCTGTCTGAGTATTAGCGCGCGTCTACGATGAGTCTACAATTTTAAAAATAATTTAACATCATTTTTTATTCCATTTTAACGCATATTTTTTCGTGTGTCGATGGCGGCGGAGTTGGCGTCCATGGTCACACCTGCACCTGTTTGCTTCTCCCCCTTCTTCCCTCCCTCGTGAAGCTGTGGGGAAGGGAGTGTAAGGAAATCAACGTCGTAAAGCGTTGTCAAGGAGACCAGCGTTCTTTTAGAACAACGACTTCATGGCTTGAAGACACCAAAACAGAAATGGCTAAGAAAGCCCGAATTGGCATCTATAAGGGAAGTAACTCTCTAAAAATGCTTATATAGTTATTTCCCTTACAAACCCGAGCAACGCCGGGCGATACTGCTAGTATATATATAAATTTTACGGAAAGCGAAGACCTTCTTCAGAAACATACACAAAAAGACAACCACCATAGTTTGACAGCTATGGTACTCATAACGTAATTTAGCCCAATTATGTATATATATATATATATATATATATATATATATACTCTTTTACATGTTTCAGGCATTTGACTGCGGCCATGCTGGAGCACCGCCTTTAGCCGAGAAAAATCGACCTCAGGACTTATTCTTTGTAAGCCTAGTACTTACTCTATCGTTCTGTTTTACCGAACCGCCGCTAAGTTACGGAGACGTAAACACACCAGCATCGGGGTGAGAAACACACACACACACACACACACACACACACACACACACACACATAAAACGTATCAATGAATTGAAACAGAAAGAAGAAAATTTTTGTTCCGTACCCTATAGAGCTTATCATTCTTCATGGAGAAAAAAAAAATCCTTGAAAAGGCTGATCTTTCTTCGACTTTCAGATGTTTTGGTAAACTTTCTGGTATTGAAATAAAAGAAATTGTCTGTATCTCATCTTGTCGTGGACCAGGGTATGAGTGGTTATAGAGCTGGTGGAGAAAAATGAAAGAAAAGGGGAAATTGGTTAATAATAAATAACACTACTACAACCTGTTTCTGCTGTTATTGTTGTAACCTCTGCTTTCACAACCACTTCAATATTACAACACAGCAAGTCACATTACAGCTAAAGCTATCAGTACGATACGCTACCACTCTCGCGGAAAATGACGAGAAACCATCCGAGAAGAACCTATTTCTTTATTACCCACAAGGGGCTAAACATAGAGGGGACAAACAAGGACAGGCATAGGTATTAAGTCGATTACATCGACCCCAGTGCGTAACTGGTACTTAATTTTATCGACCCCGAAAGGATGAAAGGCAAAGTCGACCTCGGCGGAATTTGAACTCACAACGTAGCGGCAGACGAAATACCTATTTCTTTACTACCCACAAGGGGCTAAACATAGAGGGGACAAACAAGGACAGACATAGGTATTAAGTCGATTACATCGACCCCAGTGCGTAACTGGTACTTAATTTATCGACCCTGAAAGGATGAAAGGCAAAGTCGACCTCGGCGGAATTTGAACTCAGAACGTAAAGACAGACGAAATACAGCTACGCATTTCGCCCGGCGTGCTAACGTTTCTGCCAGCTTGCCACCCGAGAAGAACCGTCAGTCTAAACCAAACTGAGGCCTTAAAAGCATATCGCTATTGTCTATTCCCACGGCGGTGCATCACCATGGCCGCAGCTCTGAGCTGAAACTAGAAAAAAAAATTCAATCTGTACCTGTTAAACCTCCTCACCCACCCATCTACAGATCACCCACACCACGATTACCCCCTGAGTATGGCATAATTTTATCAGTTGCCATAATTACATGAGAGCAGAACTGTGTGTATACCATCCCCTTTTTGTGCTATTAGTTATCCCTTTCCTCGGAATCACGCCCTTTATCGCTCATCTAACACTTCTATCACACTTAGCAACAAAGGTTTTGTTACAGAAGACCAAATAAGTGTTCCTAGCTAATTTCGCTATTCCGATTTCAAATCTGTAATTAGATCTTTTTCTATTATGGTTAGGGAGATGTACTTGCATAGCAAGTAATTTGATCTGAGATCGTGTGCTGAAACGAAAACAATAGCAGCGTGGAAGGTGTTTGTAAGCCATTTAAGAAACACACAAAAGTCGTTCGATTCACTTCAACATTTAAGTTTAATTTGTCAAAATATCTTCGTCGCTAAAATCCGCGACCTGTTCACTGACAAAAATCCGTGCTGCATCTGTCAGTGAACAGGTCGCAGATTTTAGCGACGAAAATATTTTGACAAATTAAACTTAAATGTTGAAGTGAATCGAACGGCTTTTGTGTGTTTCTTAAATGGCTTACAAACACCTTCCACGCTGCAATTGTTTGTATTATGGTTATATTTTGTATAAAATGCAAATCACTGAGTAAAATTTCCTGCCACGTCCAGATTTAGGTTTATTCATCTTATTGTCAGTAATACGGATTTTTCTTTACAAGATTAAAGGAATTTTTGTTTGCCAACTATATGCAAATTCTAATGATTTTGATCGTTAAAATTTATCCCGAGTTTGCAACACTGAGTCAAGAGTTGCCAATTGCCCAACGCTCGGTCAGTGGAGGCACATGACCTAGTGGTTAGAGTAGCGGACTCGCGGTCGAGGGACCGCCGGTTCGAATCTCAGACCGGGCGATGTGTGTGTTTATGAGCGAAACACCAAAGCTCCACGCGGCTTCGGCAGAAGGTAATGGTGAACTTCTACCAGTCAGTGGAGGCACATGGCCTAGTGGTTAAGGCAGTTGACTCGCGGTCGAGGGATCGCCGGTTCGAATCACAGACCGGGCGATGTGTGTGTTTATGAGCGAAAACACCTAAGCTCCACGCGGCTTCGGCAGAAGGTAATGGTGAACTTCTACCAGTCAGTGGAGGCACATGGCCTAGTGGTTAAGGCAGTTGACTCGCGGTCGAGGGATCGCCGGTTCGAATCTCGGACCGGGCGATGTGTGTGTTTATGAGCGAAATACCTAAGCTCCACGCGGCTTCGGCAGAAGGTCATGGCGAACTTCTGCTGACTCTTTTGCCACAACTTTCTCTCACTCTTTCCTCCTGCATCTTGCAGCTCACCTGCGACGGACCGGCGTCCCGTCCAGGTGGGGAACCTATACGCCAAGGAAACCGGGAAACCGGCCCTTATGAGCCAGGCATGGCCCGAGAAGGAAGAAAAAAAAATT
>NC_043025.1:10715042-10752542 GCF_006345805.1 Octopus sinensis
AGGCCAAGACTTTTGGAGGAGAGGGTAAGTCGATTGCACCAACCCCCAATACTCAATTGGTGCAGATTTTATCCATTACTAAGGATGAAAGGCAAAGTCTACCTCGACAGAATTCCTAAGGACGAAAAGTAAAGTGAACCTCGACGGAAGTTTGATACCAGAACGTAAAGACAGACGAAGTGCTGCTAAACATTTCGGGATCTTTTCGGTTTGAACGGCAGTTTTTAACATAATTTCTAGGTAACTAAAACATTTTAAACTTCGTATACTTGTAGAATGTGTTTATAAAACATCTTTTTCTCTTGGCTTTATTGAGAAAATTCTAGAGTTTGTAAGATATTTGTTGTTTATTTTCCTTCAATTTCTGCAATTTCAACCAATCAGTGACGTCTATTGAAGTAAAAAACATTCCGTGCCGTATGAATATGTCCCTCGTTTAAGAAACAGGGATCTTTTCGGTTTGAACGTCAGTTTTTAACATAATTTCTAGGTAACTAAATACTTTTAAACTTCGTATACTGGTAGAATGTGTTTATAAAACATCTTTTTCTCTTGGATTTACTGAGAAAATTCTATAGTTTGTAAGATATTTGTTGTTTATTTTTCTTCAATTTCTGCAATTTCAACCAATCAGTGACGTCTATTGAGGTAAACAACATTCTGTGCCATATGAATATGTCCCTCGTTTAAGAAACAGGGATCTTTTCGGTTTGAACGTCAGTTTTTAACATAATTTGTAGGTAACTAAAAAAATTTAAACTTCGTAACTGGTAGAATGTGTTTATAAAACATCTTTTTCTCTTGGCTTTATTGAGAAAATTCTATAGTTTGTAAGATATTTGTTGTTGTTTTTCTTCAATTTCTGCAATTTCAACCAATCAATGACGTCTATTCAGGTGAAAACATTCTGTGCCGTATGAATATGTTAAGAAACAGATTGGGTATATTTACATTTCTGAAGAAAACACGATATTTTAAACTTCGTATACTGGTAGAATGTGTTTATAAAACATCTTTTTCTCTTGGCATTATTGAGAAAATCCTATAGTTTGTAAGACATTTGTTGTTGTTTTTTCTTCAGTTTCTGCAATTTCAATCAATCAGTGACGTCTATTGAGGTAAAAAAACATTCTGTGCCATATGAATATGTCCCTCGTTTAAGAAACAGGGATCTTTTCGGTTTGAACGTCAGTTTTTAACATAATTTGTAGGTAACTAAAAAAATTTAAACTTCGTATACTGGTAGAATGTGTTTATAAAACATCTTTTTCTCTTGGCTTTATTGAGAAAATTCTATAGTTTGTAAGATATTTGTTGTTGTTTTTCTTCAATTTCTGCAATTTCAACCAATCAATGACGTCTATTCAGGTGAAAACATTCTGTGCCGTATGAATATGTTAAGAAACAGATTGGGTATATTTACATTTCTGAAGAAAACACGATATTTTAAACTTCGTATACTGGTAGAATGTGTTTATAAAACATCTTTTTCTCTTGGCATTATTGAGAAAATCCTATAGTTTGTAAGACATTTGTTGTTGTTTTTTCTTCAGTTTCTGCAATTTCAATCAATCAGTGACGTCTATTGAGGTAAAAAAACATTCTGTGCCATATGAATATGTCCCTCGTTTAAGAAACAGGGATCTTTTCGGTTTGAACGGCAGTTTTCAACATAATTTCTAGGTAACTAAAAAAATTTAAACTTCGTATACTGGTAGAATGTGTCAAAATAAAACATCTTTTTTTCTTGGCTTTATTGAGAAAATTCTAGAGTTTGTAAGATATTTGTTGTTTATTTTCTTCAATTTCTGCAATTTCAACCAATCAGTGACGTCTATTGAGGTAAAAAAAAACATTCCGTGCCGTATGAATATGTCCCTCGTTTAAGAAACAGATTGGGTTTATTTACATTTGTGAAGAAAAAAAGATACCCTTCCCCCCACCCCTAACCCTAAAATAGATTGAAATGCAATAGATCGATACTAGGGTCATAATTATGGGTGACAATTTCATATGACACCGCTAGAAAAAACCTGCCGTTCAAACCGAAAAGATCCACATTTCGCCCGGCGAATTAACGATTCTGCCAGTTCTTTGCCTCCAATCTTTTTCTAATACTGACAAGAAATCAAAACTTGGAAGTTAGACCAAAGCATCATTGTCACATAATATAATAAAACACATAATATATAAAATGCAAAATTGTTGTGACGAGTGATTGCAACCGAAGGACATTAATCCCGTCACCTTAATGTCTCTAGCTGTGTTATTTACTCTACCATGTAACATTGTGGAGGCGCGTGGCTTAGTGGATAGGGTGTCAGCATCATGATCGCAAGGTTGTGGTTTCGATTCCTGGACCGGGCGATGTGTTGTGCTCTTGAGCAAAACACTTCATTTTCACGTTGCTCCAGTCCACTCAGCTGGCAAAAATGAGTAACCCGTGCGACGGACAGGCGTCCCGTCCCGTCCAGGTGGGGAATTTCTACGCCACTGAAACTGGGAAACCGGCCCTTATGAGTCTGGCATGGCTCGAGAAGGAACATTTATATTTTATTACCATGTAACATTGTGGAGGCGCGTGGCTTAGTGGTTAGGGTGTCAGCATCATGATCGCAAGGTTGTGGTTTCGATTCCTGGACCGGGTGATGCGTTGTGTTCTTGAGCAAAACACTTCATTTTCACGTTGCTCCAGCCACTCAGCTGGCAAAAATGTGCAACGCTGCGATGGACCGGTGTCCCGTCCAGGTGGAGGAATTTCTACGCCACTGAAACCGGGAAACCGGCCCTTATCAGCCTGGCATGGCTCGAGAAGGAACATTTATATTTTACTAGCAGTATCGCCCGGCGTTGCTCGGGTTTGTAAGGGAAATAACTATAAACCATTTTTCGAGAGTTATAGCCAAAAAATAGCAAAGAAGTGGGAAAAAAATTATGGTAAATTTTTTTTGAGAGTTAAAAAGGTCGAGTTGCGTCCCCTAGACAGTCTGTGGTTTGTGTTTCTGATTCTAGTCCCCATGTCGAATTTATCGATTTTTTTCAGAACTGGGGGAACTTTTCAAAATTTTCGCTGCGTTAGTTTTGAATTATGACATTGGGCTATGTGTGTGTGTGTCAAGTTTCATCAGAATCGGTTGAAAGCCGTGGTCAGGGTGAGGGTACAACCTAACAGACACACAGACACGCAGACAGACAAACTGCCGTTTATTATAGAGAGAAGTCTTGTGTTTGTGTTTCTGATTCTCGACCCCATGTCGAATTTATCGATTTTTTTCAGAACTGGGGGAACTTTTCAAAATTTTCGCTGCGTTAGTTTTGAATTATGAATTGGGCTATGGTGTGTCAATTTCATCAGAATCGGTTGAAAGCCGTGGTCAGGGTGATGGGTACAACCTGACACAAACACAGACACGCAGACGACAAACTGCCGTTATATAGAGAGAGATGAAGTTAGACTATAATTCCTCATTCTATTAACATACATTTGCAATGATAAACTGCAATACTCGGACATAACCACATTGATAATTTCATCGCTGTTTATTGTCAACTGTATTTCACAAAGTACTAAGAATCGGTTGAAAGCCGTGGTCAGGGTGAGGGTACAACCTAACAGACACACAGACACGCACAGACAAACTGCCGTTTATATAGAGAGAGATTATCGTGTAACATTCTCTCAAAATAGGATGTCACTGAAAGCTTCCGATTCTGAGAAGAAATAAAGCAATAGAAACGAACCAGTATCTCGTTGCTACATTTGCATGACATGGGAGCGTCGCATTGCTTCCTGTTTTGGTCACTGGCCAATGGAAAGTACCATTATTTGAGGATGTGTTTTCATTACAAACCACTGAAAAAGAAACAAATATGGATATGAAAGAAGTCATTAGCAGTAGTAGTAGTAGAGGTCGCTGTTGTAAATTAATAATCTGAACGAGCTGGCTGATATGAGGACAATGGCTGATAAATTATGATAAATATCAAAGTGAGTATATAACATAGCGGCAACACATCGTGACGTAATATTTGCCATTTCAATATGGCTACCCCTAGGTGGATGCTACTGTAGTTTTAGCCCCAGAGGACACACTCCGCCACTGGCCATAACACACTTTCTCTGCCCTATCATATCTGCAAAGGGAAGTCATCCTTCCCGTCTTCACTTATGATCACACGGACTCGAGTTTCGAGGTATTGACCTCTGCGTCAGCAGTGTGACAATCATATTTGTCGGCGAGAATTAGATTTCCTTCACAAATACTTATACTTTTTCCAGCGTCCACTGTGTCGCTGATATTGAAAAAGTGAAATCAAACAATGATAATATCAAAGTGAGTTATTACAGTAGCGGCAACCACGTGACGTATATTTGCCATTCAATATGGCTAACCCCTAAGGGTGAGCTACTGTATTTAGCCCCAGGAGGACACACTCCTCCAGCTGGCCATAGACACCTTTCTGTGCCTATCAGTATTTGCAAAGGGAAGTCATCCTTCCGTCTTCAACTTATGATACACACGGACTCGGTTTCGAGGTATTGACCTCTCGTCAGAGCGTGTGACAATCATAGTTGTCGGCGAGAATTAGATTCCCTTCACAATACTTATACTTTTTCCAGCGTCCACTGTCGCTGATATTGAAAAAGTGAAATCAAACAATGATAAATATCAAAGTGAGTTATATACAGTAGCGGCAACACGTGACGTATATTTGCCATTTCAATATGGCTAACCCCTAAGGGTGGATGCTACTGTAGTTTTTAGCCCCAGGAGGACACACTCCTCCAGCTGGCCATAGACACACTTTAAATTATTATCAGTATATCTCGAAGTTTGTTAATCTTTCAATAAAGCTGAACTTGCACCTGTTGATTCTTCTCTACAACGAAACGAAAACGCACAAACACAAATAGCCGAGGGTTTGTCCTCACTGGTATTAGCAACTAATAAGGCGGGGGTGAGCTGGCAGAACCGTTAGCACGCCGGGCGAAATGCGTATCTGTATTTCGTCTGCCGTTACGTTCTGAGTTCAAATTCCGCCGAGGTCGACTTTACCTTTCATCCTTTTGGGGTCGATTAAATAACTACCAGTTACGCACTGGGGTCGATATAATCGACTTAATACCTTTGTCTATCCTTGTTTGTCCTCTCTGTGTTTAGCCCCTTGTGGGTAGTAAAGAAATAGGTATTTCGTGCTGTTACGTTCTGAGTTCAAATTCCGCCAAGGTCGACTTTACCTTTCATTCTTTTGGGGTCGATTAAATAAGTACCAATTACGTACTGGGGTCGATATAATCGACTTAATCCGTTTGTCTGTCCTTGTTTGTCCTCTCTGTGTTTAGCCCCTTGTGGGTAGTAAAGAAATAGGTATTTCGTCTGCCGTTACGTTCTGAGTTCAAATTCCGCCGTGGTCGACTTTACCTTTCATCCTTTTGGGGTCGATTAAATAACTACCAGTTACGCACTGGGGTCGATATAATCGACTTAATACCTTTGTCTATCCTTGTTTGTCCTCTCTGTGTTTAGCCCCTTGTGGGTAGTAAAGAAATAGGTATTTCGTGCTGTTACGTTCTGAGTTCAAATTCCGCCAAGGTCGACTTTACCTTTCATTCTTTTGGGGTCGATTAAATAAGTACCAATTACGTACTGGGGTCGATATGATCGACTTAATCCGTTTGTCTGTCCTTGTTTGTCCCCTCTGTGTTTAGCCCCTTGTGGGTAGTAAAGAAATAGGTATTTCGTCTGCCGTTACGTTCTGAGTTCAAATTCCGCCGAGGTCGACTTTACCTTTCATCCTTTTGGGGTCGATTAAATAAGTACCAGTTACGCACTGGGGTCGATATAATCGACTTAATCCGTCTGTCTGTCCTTGTTTGTCCCCTCTGCGATTAGCCCCTTGTGGGTAGTAAAGAAATAGGTATTTCGTCTGCCGTTACGTTCTGAGTTCAAATTCCACCGAGGTCGACTTTACCTTTCATCCTTTTGGGGTCGATTAAATAACTACCAGTTACGCACTGGGGTCGATGTAATCGACTTAATCCGTTTGTCTGTCATTGTTTGTCCTTTCTGTGTTTAGCCCCTTGTGGGTAGTAAAGAAATAGTTATTTCGTCTGCCGCTACGTTCTGAGTTCAAATTCCACCGAGGTCGACTTTACCTTTTATCCTTTTGGGGTCGATTAAATAAGTACCAGTTACGCACTGGGGTCGATGTAATCGAATTAATACCTTTGTCTGTCCTTGTTTGTCCCCTCTATGTTTAGCCCCTTGTGGGTAGTAAAGAAATAGGTATTTCGTCTGTCGTTACGTTCTGAGTTCAAATTCCGCCGAGGTCGACTTTGCCTTTCATCCTTTCGGGGTCGATTAAATAAGTACCAGTCACGCACTGGGGTCGATATAATCGACTTAATCGGTTTGTCTGTCATTGTTTGTCCTCTCTGTGTTTAGGCCCTTGTGGGTAGTAAAGAAATAGGTATTTCGTCTGCCGTTACGTTCTGAGTTCAAATTCCGCCGTGGTCGACTTTACCTTTCATCCTTTTGGGGTCGATTAAATAAGTACCAGTTACGCACTGGGGTCGATATAATCGACTTAATCCGTTTGTCTGTCCTTGTTTGTCCTCTTTGTGTTTAGCCTTTTGCGGGTAGTAAAGAAATAGGTATTTCGTCTGCCGTTACGTTCTGAGTTCAAATTCCGCCGTGGTCGACTTTACCTTTCATCCTTTTGGGGTCGATTAAATAAGTACCAGTTACGCACTGGGGTCGATATAATCGACTTAATCCGTTTGTCTGTCCTTGTTTGTCCTCTTGTGTTTAGCCTTTTGCGGGTAGTAAAGAATAGGTATTTCGTCTGCCGTTACGTTCTGAGTTCAAATTCCGCCGTGGTCGACTTTACCTTTCATCCTTTTGGGGTCGATTAAATAAGTACCAGTTACGCACTGGGGTCGATATAATCGACTTAATCCGTTTGTCTGTCCTTGTTTGTCCTCTTTGTGTTTAGCCTTTTGCGGGTAGTAAAGAAATAGGTATTTCGTCTGCCGTTACGTTCTGAGTTCAAATTCCGCCGTAGTCGACTTTACCTTTCATCCTTTTGGGGTCGATTAAATAAGTACCAGTTTCGCACTGGGGTCCTTGTGGGTAGTAAAGAAATAGGTATTAGCAACTAATGATGATGACGATGAGGACAACGACGAAGATGATGTCAATAATGAAGATAAAACTAATTATGATAAAAAAAACTATCAATGATGACAGCAACAACAATGAATCCCTGGTGATTGCAGAAGGGATTCATTAGAAGAACACGAGATCATTATAATTATAGAAATAATTATAGTAATAACTAGCAGTATCGCTCGGCGTTGCTCGGGTTTGTAAGGGAAATAACTATATGAGCATTTTTAAAAATTTACTTCCCTTATATAAACCGAGCAAAAAATGCATTAAAAAAACGAAAAAAATGATGGTAATTTTTTTTTAAATCGTAGACTCATCGTAGACGCGCGCTAATACCCAGAAGGGGTCGATATGAATCACGACTATAAGATACCCGCTTTTGGTTAAACTGCACTGCAAAATGTGGGAGTAGTTAGGAATCTAAATCGGAGGAGACAGACTCTCACAAAACTTCAGTTTTTTATATAAAGACTAGCAGTATCATCCGGCGTTGCTCGGGTTTGTAAGGGAAATAACTATATGAGCATTTTTAGAGAGTTACTTCCCTTATATAAACCGAGTAAAAATTGATTTAAAAAACGAAAAAATGATGGTAATTTTTTTTAAATCGTAGACTCATCGTAGACGCGCTCTAATACCCAGAAGGGCTCGATATGAATCACGACTATAAGATACCCGCTTTTGGTTAAACTGCACCGCAAAATGTGGGAGTAGTTAGGAATCTAAATCGAAGGAGACAGACTCTCACACAACTTCAGTTTTATATATAAAGATTATAGAAAGAACAACTGTAGCACCTTTGGTTGCTGCAGCACTTCATCGAGGGAAACCTGAAGAAAGAAAATGGTAACAGGTAGGACAACAACATCACAGATCACAACAGAGCTACCACTGCCTCTGACAACAACACCAGCACTCCGTCGGTTACGACGACGAGGGTTCCGGTTGATCCGAATCAACGGAACAGCCTGCTCGTGGAATTAACGTGTAAGTGGCTGAGCACTCCACAGACACGTGTACCCTTAACGTAGTTCTCGGGGATATTCAGCGTGACACAGAGAGTGACAAGGCCGGCCCTTTGAAATACAGGTACAACAGAAACAGGAAGGAAGAGTGAGAGAAAGTTGTGGTGAAAGAGTACAGCAGGGATCACCACCATCCCCTGCCGGAGCCTCGTGGAGCTTTAGGTGTTTTCGCTCAATAAACACTTACAACGCCCGGTCTGGGAATCGAAACCGCAATCCTATGACCGCGAGTCCGCTGCTCTAACCACTGGGCCATTGCGCCTCCACAGGTACAACAGAAACAGGAAGTAAGAGTGAGAGAAAGTTGTGGTGAAAGAGTACAGCAGGGATCACCACCATGCCCTGCCGGAGCCTCGTGGAGCTTTTTTAGGTGTTTTCGCTCAATAAACACTCACAACGCCCGGTCTGGGAATCGAAACCGCGATCCTATGACCGCGAGTCTGCTGCCCTAACCACTGGGCCATTGCACCTCCACAGGTACAACAGAAACAGGAAGTAAGAGTGAGAGAAAGTTGTGGTGAAAGGGTACAGCAGGGATTCACCACCATCCCCTGCCGGAGCCTCGTGGAGCTTTTTAGGTGTTTTCGCTCAATAAACACTCACAACGCCCGGTCTGGGAATCGAAACCGCAATCCTATGACCGCGAGTCCGCTGCTCTAACCACTGGGCCATTGCGCCTCCACAAGCAGTAATAGTGATTGAGTTAGCAAAATTATGATGGTAATTGTGATAAAAATAAGAAAATGAATACCTACTTCCATCAATTAATTCTACATCATGTTGTTGAATTCCTAAGTCATACAATGTCTGTGATGTGTTTAAAACACGGTGTATGCTGAGTAACAGCTTATCCTTGGTAATAGCTCTGATCACGTCACAATGTATAGTAAATATATTCTTTCTTTCCTCTGAACTGAAATAAAAATAAATAAACAAATAAATACATACATACATACATACATACATACATACATACATACATACATGCATACATAGGCGTAGGAGTGGCTGTGTGGCAAGTAGCTTGCTTACCAACCACATTGTTCCGGGTTCAGTCCCACTGCGTGGCACCTCGGGCAAGTGTCTTCTACTATAGCCTCGGGCGACCAAAGTCTTGTGAGTGGATTTGGTAGACGGAAACTGAAACAAGCCCGTCGTGTATATATATATATATATATAATATATATATATATATATATTATATATATATATATATAGATATATATATATATATATATATATATATATATATATATATATATATATATATAGACGCAGGAGTGGCTGTGTGGTAAGTAGCTTGCTTACCAGCCACATGGTTCCGAGTTCAGTCCCACTGTGTGGCATCTTGGGCAAGTGTCTTCTACTATAGCCTCGGGCCGACCAAAGTCTTGTGAGTGGATTTGGTAGACGGAAACTGAAAGAAGCCCGTCGTATATATGTATGTATGTATGTATGTTTGGGTATGTATATATATATATATAAATTAGAGAAAAAACTACTATTATGTAATTCAAACAATGATAGACATAAACCAAATCATAAATAAAAAAATGAAATATATTATAAAACATATAACTACATCACAAAAAGTACAAAAAAATGAATAAACAACATATAAGTAAAAAGACTTATAATTATGTTTTATAATATATTTTATTTTTTCTTTATGATTTGGTTTATGTCAATCATTGTTTGAATTACATAATATTGGTTTTTTTGTAATTTATATATATTATATGTTTATATTGTAAAATTTGATTTAATACTAAATTGAATTTTTTCCGGCCTGTACTCTTTGTATGACCACCTTCCCTTTACATAACTCCCTGTCCCCTTATATGGCCTTACTTTTGCTTTTTGAGCCAATAAAAATTGAATTGAATTGCTCCCTAATATATATATATATATATATATATATATATATATATATGAGTAGATGAGTGTATTTTTACCTTGTTAACAATTAACACGGAAAAATAAACAAATAGTTACCAGGGCAGCAAAAATCTCACAAGTAAAGGTGTTGTAACTCCTTGTTTATAAAGTAAGAAACTTCGTGTTTACGTTGAATATTTTGAATAATATTTTTTGCTAAAATGTCGTATTGACGAGTTTCGTTTTTTTCACTTTCCCGAAGAGAAGATTGCATTGTTTATACCATTTATTCTTTTGAATAAGTATCAGTGGAATTTTCGAAACATGTGTCGAAAGTAAAAATAATTTTTTATTCATATATATATATATATATATATATATATATATATATATATATACATACATGGAGAGAGAGAGAGAAAATCTCCCTCAGTATGTCTATACGTGGATGTGACTTGCTTTTTGTATGCTAAAACGCTTAACATTTCATTGACAGTATAAATTTTGTATGTTGTGGTTCACAAATACAGCATTTTTAGGTGTAATATTTAATACATACAAGGAAACAACACTGGATTGTTTGGAGCAAAAATAAATAAATTTGAATAAAAGTTTTTGCTTACCCGCAATATTCAACTCTGAATGTTCCCGTCAAGTTTGATAACTCGTGCTCAATCTGCAATAGTCGAATATACGTATAAGATCATTCTTAAGCCATGCTGTTAATGTCACTAGAGTAAACAGTGGAGTAGCAATGGCTCAGTGGTTAGGGCAGCGGACTCGCGGTCGTAGGATCGCGGTTTCGATTCCCAGACCGGGCGTTGTGAGTGTTTATTGAGCGAAAACACCTAAAGCTCCACGATGTTCCGGCAGGGGATGGTGGTGATCCCTGCTGTACTCTTTCACCACAACTTTCTCTCACTCTTACTTCCTGTTTCTGTTGTACCTGTATTTCAAAGGGCCGGCCTTGTCACTCTCTGTGTCACGCTGAATATCCCCGAGAACTACGTTAAGGGTACACGTGTCTGTGGAGTGCTCAGCCACTTACACGTTAATTTCACGAGCAGGCTGTTCCGTTGATCGGATCAACCGGAACCCTCGTCGTCGTAACCGACGGAGTGCTTCCACCAGAGTGAACAAAATATAATATTAGTTAATCCCATGCTCAAGTTTCGCTATTGATCACCAAATAAATTAATTTAGCATCCGTAGTTCATCAGTGGGATCGATAAAGAATGCATAATTATGTAGCTTTAATACTACCGAAAACACGTGCCCAAAACAGCTCTATCTTTATACATTATGGATTCAAGTGAAATAAGTAAAAGGTAAAGGTTCAGATGAATCTACAGATTAAAGTAGTTGAAAAACCAGGGACCCTCATGAATTTCCTGATCTGTAGAACATAGTTATCTTAAAAGTGTATAGATTTTGTAGAATATTTTCTATGTTTGACTTCCTCGTGGAAAGGAAATATTATTTTGGAAAACTAATCTGGTGAACCTTCAAAGATTGCTGTTGTATTTGAACGAATTCAATAATACGGTCTACTAAAGGTGGTGGAAGCACTCCGTCGGTTATGACGATGAGGGTTCCGGTTGATCCGAATCAATGGAACAGCCTGCTCGTGAAATTAACGTGTAAGTGACTGAGCACTCCACAGACATGTGTACCCTTAACATAGTTCTCGGGGATATTCAGCATGACGACACAGAGAGTGACAAGGCCGGCCCTTTGAAATACAGGTACAACAGAAACAGGAAGTAAGAGTGAGAGAAAGTTGTGGTGAAAGAGTACAGCAGGAGTCGCCACCATCCCCTGCCGGAACCACGTGGAGCTTTTTAGGTGTTTTCGCTCAATAAACATTCACAACGCCCGGTCTGGGAATCGAAACCGCGATCCTATGACCGCGAGTCCGCTGCCCTAACCACTGGGCCATTGCGCCTCCCTACTAAAGGTACTGATTTCATTATTTAGTTGATTTTGGTATTTATTCTATAAAGCATGTGTACGTGTGCATGTGTGTGAAGAGAGAGAGAGAGAGAGAGAGAGAGAGGGAGGGAGGAAGAGAGAGAGTGACAAAGAGAAGGCAGACATCTACTCACAGATATTGACATGTTTTCAAAGATTTGGTTTTTGTTGAGCTCTTTGAAAACCAGATAGAATTCAAAGTTATTGGTCCAGCCTGAGGAAGGATATAAAACAAATAACCATAGAATTTGTAAAACAGATACATGTCATAGATGCACACAAATCCACGTACATACAGTTGCGGCCAAAATGTTCAGAACGGCATTGTTTTCGTCTGAAAAGTAGGTATAATTTTTTATCAAAGTTGTTATATATTCTATAATTTTCACAGACAATAAATACGATATTAATTGTTATTGTCTGAGATTTTGGTGTAATTTGAGAGTATAATACAAAAGTTATAGATGATTTAGTGATTTACTGCAAAATCCATGGCGGCCAAAATGTTCAGAACGGCATTGTTTTCGTCTGAAAAGTAGGTATAATTTTTTATCAAAGTTGTTATATATTCTATAATTTTCACAGACAATAAATACGATATTAATTGTTATTGTCTGAGATTTTTGTGTAATTTGAGAGTATAATACAAAAGTTATGGATGATTTAGGGATTTACTGCAAAATCCATGGCGGCCAAAATGATCAGAACGGTTGAAAAAATAACAAAATAATCAAAAATGACAGAGAATACTGGAATTATTTAATATTTAGTGTGCGGCCCTTTAGCTTCAATCACACTTTGACATCTTAGATAAACTATAGATAAAACACACTTAACACATACACACACACACACACGTATGCACAAGCATTCACATTTTTACATATACAGACACAGACTTAAAAATACATACACAAAGAAACATCCGTATCTCCCTCTATGAAATAGAAAATTATGGATGTATAAATAATTTATTTGTATGATATACAGATGTTGATTTTTTATAAAAACAATACAAATATATTATCACCGTGATCACCGTGACCGACCAGGCTATCAGATGTTGCTACACATCGCTGGTCACAATGCGCTTCGGCACTGTTTTAGCCTTCGAATGACGCCACCCCGCTGGCTAAGCGAGCAGGCCAACAGAAGAAAGAGTGAGAGAAAGTCATGGCGAAAGAGTACAGCAGGGATCGCCACCATCCCCTGCCGGAGCCTCGTGGAGCGTTAGGTGTTTTTGCTCAATAAACACTCACAACACCCGGTCTGGGAATCGAAACCGCGAGTCCGCTGCCCTAACCATTGGGCCATTGCGCCTGCACACAAATAGATTATAAGTTGTAATATTCTAAAAGAAATGGCAGCTACCAAAAACCTACATATATGTTTCGATTCATGCCCCTAGGTGATATGTAATCCTAAGCAATTGGTCATATGCAAAGGATTGGTATCCTTTTCGAGTCTGCCGCTACGTTCTGAGTTCAAATTCCGCCGAGGTCGACTTTGCCTTTCATCGTTTCGGGGTCGATAAATTAAGTGCCAGTTATGCACTAGGGTCGATGTAATCGACTTAATACCTTTGTCTGTCCTTGTTTGTCCCCTCTGCATTTAGCCCCTTGTAGGTAGTAAAGAAATAGAAATAGGTATTTCGTTTGTCTTTACGTTCTGAGTTCAAATTCCGCCGAGGTCGACTTTGCCTTTCATCCTTTCGGGGTCGATTAAATAAGTACTGGGGCGATATAATTGACTTAATACCTTTGTCTGTCCTTGTTTGTCCCCTCTATGTTTAGCCCCTTGTGGGTAGTAAAGAAATAGGTATTTCGTCTGCTGATACGTTCTGAGTTCAAATTCCGCCGAGGTCGACTTTGCCTTTCATCCTTTCGGGGTCGATAAATTAAGTACCAGTTACGCACTGCGGTCGATATAATCGACTTAATACCTTTGTCTGTCCTTGTTTGTCCCCTCTATGTTTAGCCCCTTCTGGGTAGTAAAGAAATAGGTATTTCGTCTGCCGTTACGTTCTGAGTTCAAATTACGCCGAGGTCGACTTTGCATTTCATCGTTTCGGGGTCGATAAATTAAGTGCCAGTTACGCACTGGGGTCGATGTAATCGACTTAATACCTTTGTCTTGTCATTGTTTGTCCCCTCTATGTTTAGCCCCTTGTTGGTAGTAAAGAAATAGGTATTTCGTCTGCCGTTACGTTCCGAGTTCAAATTCTGCCGAGGTCGACTTTGCCTTTCATCGTTTCGGGGGTCGATAAATTAAGTGCCAGTTACGCACTGGGGTCGATGTAATCGACTTAATACCTTTGTCTGTCCTTGTTTGTCCCCTCTATGTTTAGCCCCTTGTGGGTAGTAAAGAAATAGGTATTTCGTCTGCCGTTACGTTCCGAGTTCAAATTCCGCCGAGGTCGACTTTGCCTTTCATTCTTTCGGGGTCGATAAATTAAGTACCAGTTACGCACTGGTGTCAATCTAATCGACTTAATACCTTGTTTGTCCCCTCTGTGTTCAGCCCGTTGTGGGTAGTAAAGAAATAGGTATCAGATAATAAATAGCACTTACCGATGAAATCTTTCTTGTTGCATAAGTTTCCGACGCAACAACCAACACAAGAAGTGCCATTGGTCCATTTATTGCAAGTAACGGTATTGTTTCTCATAACATCAAGACATTTTCTGTATGTACCGCAGGACCTTTCAAACTTCAGTGTGATACCACTCATTGATACAGTCAACCGACAAACAGGCTGTAAGAAGATATATAGAAGTCACTTACATTTACTACCACTACGACATTTACTACTACAGCTACCGTTAACTACAGCAAAAACAGCGGAGGCGCAATGGCCCAGTGGTTGTACCTGTATTTCAAAGGGTGGAGGTGCAATGGCCCAGTGGTTAGGGCAGCAGACTCACGGTCGGAGGATCGCGGTTTCGATTCCCAGACCGGGCGTTGTGAATGTTTATTGAGCGAAAACACCTAAAGCTCCACGAGGCTCCGGCAGGGGATGGTGGTGATCCCTGCTGTACTCTTTCACCGCAACTTTCTCTCACTCTTACTTCCTGTTTCTGTTGTACCTTTATTTCAAAGGGCCGGCCTTGTCACTCTCTGTGTCACGCTGAATATCCCCGAGAACTACGTTAAGGGTACACGTGTCTGTGGAGTGCTCAGCCACTTACACGTTAATAAATGCTGGAGCACCGCCTTTTGTCGAGCAAACCGACCCCAAGATCGTGGTTTCAATTCCCAGACCAGGCGTTGTGAGTGTTTATTGAGCGAAAACACCTAAAGCTCCACGAGGCTCCGGCAGAGGATGGTGGTGATCCCTGCTGTACTCTTTCACCACAACTTTCTCTCACTCTTACTTCCTGTTTCTGTTGTACCTGTATTTCAAAGGGCCGGCCTTGTCACTCTCTGTGTCACGCTGAATATCCCCGAGAACTACGTTAAGGGTACACGTGTCTGTGGAGTGCTCAGCCACTTACACGTTAATTTCACGAGTAGGCTGTTCCGTTGATCGGATCAGCCGGAACCCTCGTCGTCGTAACCGACGGAGTGCTTCCACACCTAAACCATAACTGTTGGACGATGATCACTTATAAGTTTCTGTGTTCGATTCCTGGACAGGGTGGCACGTTTTGTCCTTCAACATGGCACTTCATTTCGCTTTACCCCCGTATTCTTAACTGAAAATAAGTCCATATCTCCCTTCATTTGTCTTATCCTTGCTGTCCAATTGCGTCGAGGATAAGAAGACCGAGAGCGTGTCTACAATTTACACAGGCACCTAAAACAATTAGCGAAAGCATAGTAGAAGATACCTATTTCTTTACTACCCACAAGGGGCTAAACACAGAGAGGACAAACAAGGACAGACACACGGATTAAGTCGATTATATCGACCCCAGTGCGTAACTGGTACTTAATTTATCGACCCCGAAAGGATGAAAGGCAAAGTCGACCTTGGTAGAATTCGAACTCAGAACGTAGCGGTAGACGAAATACCTATTTCTTTACTACACACAAGGGGCTAAACATAGAGAGGACAAACAAGGACAGACACACGGATTAAATCGATTATATCGACCCCAGTGCGTAACTGGTACTTAATTTATCGACCCCGAAAGGATGAAAGGCAAAGTCGACCTTGGTAGAATTCGAACTCAGAACGTAGCGGTAGACGAAATACCTATTTCTTTACTACCCACAGGGGGCTAAACACAGAGAGGACAAACAAGGACAGACACACGGATTAAATCGATTATATCGACCCCAGTGCGTAACTGGTACTTAATCTATCGACCCCGAAAGGATGAAAGGCAAAGTCGACCTCGGCGGAATTTGAACTCAGAACGTAGCAGCAGACGAAATACCTATTTCTTTACTACCCACAGGGGGCTAAACACAGAGAGGACAAACAAGGACAGACACACGGATTAAGTCGATTATATCGACCCCAGTGCGTAACTGGTACTTATTTAATCGACCCCGAAAGGATGAAAGGCAAAGTCAACCTCGGCGGAGTTTGAACTCAGAACGTAGCGGCAGACGAAATACCTATTTCTTTACTACCCACAAGGGGCTAAACACAGGGAGGACAAACAAGGACAGACACACGGATTAAGTCGATTATATCGACCCGAGTGCGTAACTGGTACTTAATTTATCGACCCCGAAAGGATGAAAGGCAAAGTCGACCTCGGCGGAATTTGAACTCAGAACGTAGCAGCAGACGAAATACCTATTTCTTTACTACCCACAGGGGGCTAAACACAGAGAGGACAAACAAGGACAGACACACGGATTAAGTCGATTATATCGACCCCAGTGCGTAACTGGTACTTATTTAATCGACCCCGAAAGGATGAAAGGCAAAGTCAACCTCGGCGGAGTTTGAACTCAGAACGTAACGGCAGACTAAATACGGCTACGCATTTCGCCCGGCGTGCTAACGTTTCTGCCAGCTCGCCGCCTTGTAGCTGAAGATACCTGGCTTTCGAGTGACGGCTGTGGATATATTTAAAGAAAAGGAAGAACGTAATATTTCAGTTTACCTCTGGTCCTGGGCAGCTGGCCACCTCTGAATCATTGCACACCATCCCCGAACATGTCTGACACTGTAAATTCTGTTGAAATAACGAGTAATCTAGAGAACATAAATAAAGAACATAAACATATTTAGGAACCAAATAGTGATATGAATAACAATAGTAAGAAATACTTTGTCGTGTCGAGAAAATATATTCGTGATAAGTGTTGGAATCAATACATGTTAGACGCATAAACCAAATTATTAACAAAGACTATAAACATTTTCATGTATGCACTATCGACATGTGAACAATATGATTCTTTATTACCCACAAGGGGCTAAACACAGAGGGGACAAACAAGGACAGACAAAGGGATTAAGTCGATTAAGACTTTTTCTATTTCTATTCTTGAGCGCCATACTAATACATTTGTTTGTTTTTACTCCACCTGCCTTCGTCTTTTGTTTATTTTAGTAAACTTTCCCGATATATATATATATATATATATATATATACTCCCTTCACACTTTATCACACGCACACTCCTCTTTCCCATTGCGTCTTCTGTCTTTTACACATACATACAAACACATACACACGGGTACATGGACTCAGACATATTCAGGCACACTTACTCTTCTAACACACACACACACACACACATACACACACACACAAAACGTTTATTTCTTTATATTTTTATCTGCTGGTCCTGTTTCTGCAATTTCAACCAATCACTGACGTCTATTGAGGTAAAAAAAACCCAACATTCTGTGCCATATGAATATGTCCCTCGTTTAAGAAACAGATTGGGTTTATTTACATTTCTGAAGAAAAAAGATACCCTTCCCCCAACCCCTAACCCTAACCCTAAAACAGATTGAAATGCAATAGATCGATACTAGGGTCATAATTATGGGTGACAATTTCATATGACACCGCTAGAAAAAAACTGCCGTTCAAACCGAAATGATCCGGGAAATATTGTGGGGAAACTACCGTCCCATAGCACGCCTAAACATAATCTGGAAGATGCTCACTGGAATATGTGCGACACAGGAAAAAATACTACCAAGGGAACAGAAAGGAAGTGGGAAGATTTCTCCGAGTACCAAGTATTGTGAGCTGCAGAGAATAACCGGAGTTTTCTTTGTGTTAATAATAAAAGAACAAGAGAGACAAGGAGAATTTTACTAACTTGAACATTGCGAATATTTCAGTATTGGTATTCTTTTGCCTACATCTGTCTGACACTTGCCCTTGACGTCCATATATCTGCTATGGTTATTTTTCATATATTTCACCAAGGCTGGCAGATGACATCCACAAATCATATCCTTATTGCTACGGAGGTCACTGTAATTATAAAGAGTACAAACAAACATGTATTTGTATAGCGCTCAGGGATAGAAATAGAAAAAGTCTTTTACGTTTCGAGCCTACGCTCTTCTACAGAAAAGGGCACAGAAAAAACTTTATGAATGCGCTTCAAACCAAAAGGAGAAACTCCTGTTTGATTTCAGAAAAACAAGATTTATGAAATAAATAGCCAAGGTAAGAAAACCTTCCCAGTGAGAGTCAGGAACGTGGAAGTATTGAAAGCAGAGAAAAAGCGAAAAACAAAGGAAGAATTGCAAAAATGTCATGAAGAACTACGAGAGAAGTGTCTACAAAATCAATATCTTACTTTTTTCTTTTACTCGTTTCAGTCAGTTGACTGCGGCCATGCTGGAGCACCGCCTTTAGTCGAGCAAATCTACCCCGGGACTTATTCTTTGTAAGCCCAGTACTTATTCTATCGGTCTCTTTTTGCCGAACCGCTAAGTGACGGGGACGTAAAGACACCAGCATCGGTTGTCAAGCAATGCTAGGGGGACAAACACAGACACACACACACACACACACATATATATATATACATATATACGACAGGCTTCTTTCAGTTTCCGTCTACCAAATCCACTCACAAGGCATTGGTCGGCCCGGGGCTATAGCAGAAGACACTTGCCCAAGGTGCCATGCAGTGGGACTGAACCCGGAACCATGTGGTTGGTTAGCAAGCTACTTACCACACAGCCACTCCTGCGCCTATATATATATACACACATATATATATACATATATACGACGGGCTTCTTTCAGTTTCCATCTACCAAATCCACTCACAAGGCATTGGTCGGCCCGGGGCTATAGCAGAAGACACTTGCCCAAGATGCCACGCAGTGGGACTGAACCCGGAACCATGTGGTTGGTTAGCAAGCTACTTACCACACAGCCACTCCTGCGCCTATATATATATACATACATATATATATACATATATACGACGGGCTTCTTTCAGTTTCCATCTACCAAATCCACTCACAAGGCATTGGTCGGCCCGGGGCTATAGCAGAAGACACTTGCCCAAGATGTCACGCAGTGGGATTGAACCCGGAACCATGTGGTTGGTTAGCAAGCTACTTACCACACAGCCACTCCTACTTGAGTACAAGTTGGTTTTCCACTCTTTCATGCTATGCACCAGAAAATTTGTGATGTTGTCAGCAACACCAAACATTTGCAGGAATTCAACGATCCAAGAATGAGGCATCGTATCATATGCCTTCTTAAAGTCAACCCAAGCCACAGACATATTTGCATGATGTTTTCTAGAATGCCTCAAAACTGTTTTATCGATGACCAGGTGATACTCGGTACCCTGAGAACTCTTCCGACATCCTTTTTGTTCCCTTGGTAGTATTTCTTTCTGTGCCAAGAAAGTATGGCTTTGTCGCACATATTCCAGTGAGTATCTTCCAGATTATGTTTAGGCGTGCTATGGGACGGTAGTTTCCCCACAATATTTCCCGGATCTTTTCGGTTTGAACGGCAGTTTTTTTCTAGCGGTGTCATATGAAATTGTCACCCATATTTATGACCCTAGTATCGATCTATTGCATTTCAATCTCTTTTAGGGTTAGGGTTAGGGGTTGGGGGAAGGGTATCTTTTTTTCTTCAGAAATGTAAATAAACCCAATCTGTTTCTTAAACGAGGGACATATTCATATGGCACTGAATATTTTTTTTACCTCAATAGACGTCAGTGATTGGTTGAAATTGCAGAAATAGAAGAAAAAAAACCCCAACAAATATCTTACAAACTATAGAATTTTCTCAATAAAGCCAAGAGAAAAAAGATGTTTTATAAACACATTCTACCAGTATACGAAGTTTAAAATTTTTTAGTTACCTAGAAATTATTATAAAAAACTGCCGTTCAAACCGAAAAGATCCAGTAATAGTAATTAATAATAAAGTACTAGCAATATAATTAGCTTAAAGCTATTAACAATATATTTAGCGACTCAATGGTCTTTGATCTGGGCACAAGAGTAGCATTTTTGTGGGGGAGTGGATAAGTCGATACTCTGGCTCCCTTACAAACTATAGAATTTTCTCAATAGAGCCAAGAGAAAAAGATGTTTTATAAACACATTCTACCAGTATACGAAGTTTAACATTTTTTAGTTACCTAGAAATTATGTTGAAAACTGCCGTTCAAACCGAAAAGATCCTATTTCCCTTTCTCCTGACTTTCGTTATAAGTATAAAAACCGCATTATTTATGGGATGACCCAATGCATACGCATACACACACATATATGCATATATGTATCTGGGCCTTGTATCATCTCTAGTTTATTATGGACTAGCAGCATAGCCCGGCGTTGCCCGGGTATGTAAGAGCCCCTAGTAGGCAACGACTAATCCCAATCTAGTCCTTTCCCTCTAGGGAACGAAGGCGCATGTGTAGGTTGCAATGTCTTCTCTTCACTCGAATACTTCTGTGTATACGATGTTCCTAGCTGTCCCTTTGGGCGAAAACATGAAAACATCATTGTGCCTCCCAACGCGTGAACAGCCCACGTACAGCCCAGAAAATGTGTTGCATATAAAAAGCTTAGATTCTCGACCCCATGTCGAATCTATCGATTTTTTCAGAACTGGGAGAACTTTTCAAAATTTTCGCTGCATTAGTTTTGAATTATGACATTGGGCTATGTGTGTGTCAAGTTTCATCAGAATCGGTTGAAAGCCGTGGTCAGGGTGAGGGTACAACCTGACACACACACAGACACACAGACAGACAAACTGCCGTTTATATATAGAGAGATGAAGTTAGACTAAATCATTCCTCATGCTATTTGAACATACATTTGCAATGATAAACTGCAATACTCGGATATAACCACATTGATAATTTCATCGCTGTTTATTGTCAACTGTATTTCACAAAGTACTGAGAATCGGCTGATCTCTTCTTTATGGATTTAATCTCTCTATATATAAACAGCAGTTTGTCTGTCTGTGTGTCTGTGTGGCTGTCAGGTTGTACCCTCACCCTGACCACGGCTTTCAACCGATTCTGATGAAACTTGACACACACATAGCCCAATGTCATAATTCAAAACTAACGCAGCGAAAATTTTGAAAAGTTCCCCCAGTTCTGAAAAAAATCGATAAATTCGACACGGGGTCAAGAATCTAAGCTTTTTATATGCAACACATTTTCTGTCGGGAGACAGCTAGGAAAATCGTATACATAGAAGTATTCGAGTGAAGAGAAGACTTTGCAGCCTACACATGCGCCTTCGTTCCCTAGAGGGAAAGAACTAGATTGGGATTGGTCGTTGCCTACTAGGGGCTCTTACATACCCGGGCAACGCCGGGCTATGCTGCTAGTTTTCAAATAAGCAAAGAGATTCGTTGTACTTACATTTGAATTATGTTGGGGAGGAATAAGAAAGCACCATCCTCGTAGTCTTTTATTCGGTTATCACTCAAATCTCTGAAAAACAAAAAGAAAGAACAAATATTACTCTTTTTACTTGTTTCAGTCATTTGACTGTGGCCATGCTGGAGCACCGCCTTTAATCGAGCAACTCGACCCCGGGACTTATTCTTTTTGTAAGCTCCAGTACTTATTCTATCGGTCGTTTTTGCCGAACCGTTAAGTAACGAGGACATAAACACACCAGCATCGGTTGTCAAGCAATGCTAGGGGGACAAACACAGACACACAAACACACACACACATATATATATATATATACATATATACGACAGGCTTCTATCAGTTTCCGCCTACCAAATCCACTCACAAGGCTTTGGTCGGCCCGAGGCTATAGTAGAAGACACTTGCCCAAGGTGCCACGCAGTGGGACTGAACCCGGAACCATGTGGTTTGTAAACAGCTACTTACCACACACCACTCCTGCGTCTATGTATATATATATATATATATAATCACGACAGGCTTCTTTCAGTTTCCGTCTACCGAATCCACTCACAAGGCTTTGGTCGGCCCGAGGCTATAGTAGAAGACACTTACCCAAGGTGCCACGCAGTGGGACTGAACCCGGAACCATGTGGATGGTAAACAAGCTACTTACCACACAGCCACTCCTGCGCCTATTATACACATTAAAATAAGAAAAAGTTTTTTAAAAATCTGTTTTCTCTTGTTCAGTACTGTCTAAAATGCTCTTTACAAAAACACAAACTGAATAAAGACTCATGGTCACTGTACCGTTGTCTATTCTCTGTTTTGATCTTATTCCAGTGTTGTTTGGACAGGAATAGGTTCCTTCAATCGGACTCAGGTTTCCTAAGCTGAGAAAATCTTCTGTGAAACCCCCAACAACAAAAGATGGAAGATGATAAAAATATATATAAGAATGAACAAAACAGCACATCAACGAGACTCTGTTATGTTCGCATGAGCTTAAGAGGGAAACAACGAACAGATAGAAGGAGGAGGAAGGTGGTGGTGGTCCTTCTCGGGCCACGCCTGGCTCGTAAGGGCCGGTTTCCTGGTTTCCTTGGCGCATAGGTTCCCAAGAAGAAGGAGGAGGAGGAGGGGGAGGAGGAGAAGGAGGAGGAGGAGGAGGAGGAGGAGGGGAGAAGGAGGAGGAGAGGAAGAAGGAGAAGAAGGAGGAGGAGAAGGAGGAGGAGGAGGGGAGAAGGAGGAGGAGGAGAAGGAGGAAGAGAGAAGAAGGAGGAGGAAGAGAAGAAGAAGAAAAAGGAGGAGGAGGATGAGAAGGAGGAGAAGAAGGAGGAGGAGGAGAAGGAAGAGGAGAAGAATTAGAATGAAAGCAAGAAAAAGGAGAAAAGATTATATATATATATATATATATATAAATAATATATATAATATATATATATATATATATATATTTAAAGAGAGGCAAATGAGAAAATGGGTGAATGAGGTAATATTAAACATTCGTGAGTATTTCGTGAGTGAAAGATATTTCAATGAAATCGAGGCAACTTACAATATTTGTAAATTTCTGAGAGCCGCAAACAATCCTCCTTTAATGTCCGGAAGGGAATTGTGGTAAAGATTTCTGCATTTAAAGAAAGAAAATAGGACATTTTAAAAAAATAATATGGAATGGTTTTGTGATACGAAGCTCGATATTGCGTGATAACGGTGAGAGGAAAGATGGAGACGTAATTCGGAGGATGAAGGAGAGGGGAATATGAAGATGGTGATGATGATGGTGGTGATGATGATGATGGTAGTGGTGGTGGTGGTGGTGGTGGTGGTGATGATGATGATGGATGGTGGTGGTGGTGGTGGTGGTGCTGATGATGATGATGGTGATGGTGATGGTGGTGGTGGTGGTGGTGGTGGTGGTGATGATGATGATGATGATGATGGTGGTTGTGGTGGTGGTGGTGGTGAATGGAAAGAAGACGTAGAAGAAAAAGGACATGAAGCGGAACATAAAGAAGAAGAAGAAAAGAAGAACAGCAACAAAAACAACAAAAAGAAGAAGACGAAGGTGAAGAAGAATAAGAAGAAAAAGAAGAAAAAGAAGAAAAAGAAGAAAAGAAGAAGATGAAAAGAAGAAGAAAAGAAGAAGAAGAAGAAGAAGAAGAAAAAGAAGAAGAAGAAGAAGAAAAGAAGAAGAAAAGAAGAAGAAGAAGAAAGAGAAAAAGAAGGAGAAGAAGAAGAAGAAGAAGAAGAGATTGTATATGTTTCAAGAGGGAGAATGAGAAAGAAATATTGGTAAATGAGATAATATTAAACTTTGAGGAATCATCTCGTGAAAGAAAGAAAGAGTAAAAGAAAATTGACTCACAATGTTTTTAAATTGTAGAGATTTGCAAACGGTCCGGGTTGCATGTCCGTGAAATAATTCCAGGAAAGGGTTCTGCGTTATCAAAAGGGAAAAGTTTAGAAATAATTCGGAATAGATTCGTAATACAATATTCAATTGAGCGAAAACACCTAAAGCTCCACGAGGCTCCGGCAGGGGATGGTGGTGATCCCTGCTGTACTCTTTCACCACAACTTTCTCTCACTCTTACTTCCTGTTTCTGTTGTACCTGTATTTCAAAGGGCCGGCCTTGTCACTCTCTGTGTCACGCTGAATATCCCCGAGAACTACGTTAAGGGTACACAGACCTGTATTCGCCTTGGGGAGGCGCAATGGCCCAGTGATTAGGGCAGCGGACTCGCGGTCGTAGGATAGTGGTTTCGATTCCCAGACCGGGAATTGTGAGTGTTTATTGAGCGAAAACACCTAAAGCTCCACGAGGCTCCGGCAGGGGATGGTGGTGATCCCTGCTGTACTCTTTCACCACAACTTTCTCTCTCACTCTTACTTCCTGTTTCTGTTGTACCTGTATTTCAAAGGGCCGGCCTTGTCACTCTCTGTGTCACGCTGAATATCCCCGAGAACTGCGTTAAGGGTACGCGTGTCTGTGGAGTGCTCAGCCACTTACACGTTAATTTTACGAGCAGGCTGTTCCGTTGATTCGGATCAACCGGAACCCTCGTCGTCGTAACCGACGGAATGCTTCCATTCCACAATGTTCAATATTGTGTCATAACAGTGAGAGTAATATGAAGAACAATTAGGACGATGAAGGAAAAAAAGGAATATGAAGATGGTGATGATGATGGAGATGAGGATGATGATGATGGCGATGAGGATGATGATGATTAGGATGATACTCATGAGGGTGATGAACATGATGGCTTTCTTGGTATTCTTCTTCGTCTTCTTCGTCTTCTTCGTCTTCTTCTTCTTCGTCTTCTTCTCATCTCAATCGAAGGAGAGGGGCTTTCTCCGTCGGGGTTGCGGATCCGTGGAATAAGCTGCCGGACGAGATGGTGAAGATGCCGACGACCGCTCGGTTCAAAGTCTCCCTTGACCAGAAATGGCCTGAAATCTTTGCATGAAGACCCTCCCTGTGCATAACTCCATGTCCCCCTACATGGCCTTGCTTTTTGCTTTTTGAGCCAAAAAATTAACTTTCAAAAAATTAACATCAGAACCATGCCGTGGCCGGCTCTCAGTCCGGATTTGAAACCCAACTGAACACCTATGAGATGAAATCCAGAGCCGGCTGAACCAGGGGGTTCCAAGGCCGACAACTCTTGTGGAAATGGAAGGGGCTCTCTTCAGGTGTGGGCACTGGTACCAATAACTTTTATGAACCGTCACATGTACCCTATGTACCGACACTATATGGCCGCTTAGAACAGTACTGTTCATGTTACGCCCTACAATCTCGATATGCTGGATCCGCCCACTACCAGAACACATGACGAACTATAGACTGGTCAAAGTGCATCCAGATTTATCAAAATTTATCTCTGACGTAATGAAATTAAGATATATCTCACAGTCACATACGTCACGAGTTTCTTTTGCGGTTCAGTGTAAATAATAAATTCAGTATATATTTCTTTACCACCCACAAGGGGCTGCACACAGAGTGAACAAACAAGGACAGACAAACGGATTAAGTCGATTATATCGACCCCAGTGCGTAACTGGTACTTATTTAATCGACCCCGAAAGGATGAAAGGCAAAGTTTGTCTGTCCTTGGCGGAATTCGAACTCAGAATGTAAAGACAGACGAAATACCTATTTCTTTACCACCCACAAGGGGCTGCACACAGAGTGAACAAACAAGGACAGACAAACGGATTAAGTCGATTATATCGACCCCAGTACATAACTGGTACTTATTTAATCGACCCCGAAAGGATGAAAGGCAAAGTTTGTCTGTCCTTGGCGGAATTTAAACTCAGAACATAGCGGCAGACGAAATACCTATTTCTTTATTACCCACAAGGAGCTAAACACAGAGGGGACAAACAAGGACAGACATAGGTATTAAGTCGATTATATCGACCCCAGTGCATAACTGGTACTTATTTAATCGACCCCGAAAGGATGAAAGGCAAAGTCGACCTCGGCGGAATTCGAACTCAGAACGTAAAGACAGACGAAATACCTATTTCTTTACTACCCACAATGGGCTAAACACAGAGAGGACAGACAAACGGATTAAGTCGATTATATCGACCCCAGTGCGTAACTGGTACTTATTTAATCGACCCCGAAAGGATGAAAGGCAAAGTCGACCTCGGCGGAATTCGAACTCAGAACATAGCGGCAGACGAAATACCTATTTCTTTATTACCCACAATGGGCTAAACACAGAGAGGACAAACAAGGACAGACAAACGGATTAAGTCGATTACATCGACCCCAGTGCATAACTGGTACTTATTTAATCGACCCCGAAAGGATGAAAGGCAAAGTCGGCCTCGGCGGAATTTGAACTCAGAACATAGCGGCAGACGAAATACCGCTAAGCATTTAGCCCGGCGTGCTAACGTTTCTGTCAGCTCGCCGCCTACTTATAATAAATTCAGTATAAGCATACACTGAATGAGTAACAATTTTAATTGACTTCACAGCAAGTAACATATCGGTCTGTTTTGCTCTAACATTGTGTTTAAAGCTGAGATCAACAACATAAGCGATTATCTAAGAACATAATCGATGACAATATATGTTTTGTTTGTTTGTTCCTTCTCAAGCCATGCCTGCTTCATAAAGGCTGGTTTCCTGGTTTCCTTGGCGTATAGGTTTCCCACCTGGACGGGACGCCGGTCCGTCGCAGGTGAGCTGCAAGATGCAGGAGGAAAGAGTGAGAGAAAGTCGTGGCGAAAGAGTCAGCAGAAGTTCGCCATTACCTTCTGTGCCTCAGCAGAAGTTCGCCATTACCTTCTGCCGGAGCCGCGTGGAGCTTAGGTGTTTTCACTCATAAACACACACATCGCCCGGTCTGAGATTCGAGCCCGCGATCCCTCGACCGCGAGTCCGCTGCTCAAACCACTGGGCCATGTGCCTCCACTGGAATATACGTAGAAAGTATCAAATACTTACAAAGAGGTAGTACTCGAGGGGATATTGTAGGGGACCGAACTTAATCGACGGTTTTCACAATTTACAATTCCAGACGGATAGCAAATACATATGGAGCATGCATCTGGCACAGCATGAGCCCCGAGAATCCATCTCGTATACAGTATGAGTACAAAAGTCAATTGAACTAACATAGTTTGACGGAACATATTTTCAGGCAAGAATCTGTAAGAGAGAAGAAAATGGAAAATGTCAGCGGCTTCAATGTCATTGCTTTCTCGCTGGAGATTCTTCGAAGGAATTAAACCTCACCCCCCCCCCCTGTTCCATGTGACGAATATGGCTTTATTTTAATAATTGGTTATTTTAAGTTACAAAAATTAAGTAAAGTTTCGAGAAATTTCTGTGAAGAACTTTTTTAGTCCGCAGGAGTGGCTGTGTGGTAAGTAGCTTGCTTACCAGCCACATGGTTCTGGGTTCAGTCCCAGTGTGTGGTACCTTGGGCAAGTGTCTTCTACTATAGCCTCGGGCCGACCAATGCCTTGTGAGTGAGTTTGGTAGACGGAAACTGAAAGAAGTCCGTCGTATATATATATATATATATATATATATATATATATATATATATATATATATATATATACATACATACACACACACAGGAGTAGCTGTGTGGTAAGATTCGAACCAGCGATCCCTCAACCACGAGTCCGCTGCTCTAGTGCTTCGCTCATAAACACACACTTCGCCCGGTCTGAGATTCGAACCCGCGATCCCTCGACCACGAGTCCGCTGCTCTAGTGTTTCGCTCATAAACACACACTTCGCCCGGTCTGAGATTCGAACCCGCGATCCCTCGACCACGAGTCCGCTGCTCTAGTGTTTCGCTCATAAACACACATTTCGCCCGGTCTGAGATTCAAACCCGCGATCCCTCGACCACGAGTCCGCTGCTCTAGTGTTTCGCTCATAAACACACACTTCGCCCGGTCTGAGATTCGAACCCGCGATCCCTCGACCACGAGTCCGCTGCTCTAACCACTGAGGCCACGTGCCTCCACTATGTATGTACGTGTATTTGGAACAATTTCTCACGAAAGGAAACCGGATCTGATATTCTACTCTGTCACACGTATGCATTCATTATAAAGAAATAACACGTATGCATTCATCTATAACAATACACCTTAAATGTCTTCAAATTTCTGTCGCAAACAATAACATTCTTTCAAATTTCTTTCGTAACTTACACAAAAGAACAGAGACATCAAAGCTTTTATTCACGTCTAAATAAATACAGAATGTCTGACATGTACAATAGCATATATACATGCATATATACACAACTGTGGAGGAGTAATGGGTCAGTGGTTAGGGCTGCGGACTCGCGGTCGTAGGATCGCGGTTTCGATTCCCAAACCGGGCGTTGCGAGTGTTTATTGAGCGAAAACACCCGTAGGCGCAGGAGTGGCTGTGTGGTAAGTAGCTTGCTAACCAACCACATGGTACCGGGTTCAGTCCCACTGCGTGGCATCTTGGGCAAGTGTCTTCTGCTATAGCTCCGGGCTGACCAATGCCTTGTGAGTGGATTTGGTAGACGGAAACTGAAAGAAGCCTGTCGTATATATGTATGTATATATATATATATATATATATGTGTGTGTGTGTGTGTGTGTGTGTATGTTTGTGTGTCTGTGTTTGTCCCCCTAGCATTGCTTGACAACCGATGCTGGTGTGTTTACGTCCCCGTCACTTAGCGGTTCGGCAAAAGAGACCGATAGAATAAGTACTGGGCTTACAAAGAATAAGTGCCGGGGTCGATTTGCTCGACTAAAGGCGGTGCTCCAGCATGGCCGCAGTCAAATGATTGAAACAAGTGAAAGAGTATAGCTCCACGAGGCTCCGGCAGGGGGTGGTGGCCATCCCTGCTGTACTCTTTCGCCACAACTTTCGCTCACTCTTTCTTTCCTCTGTTGGCCTGCTCGCTTAGCCAGTGGGGTGGCGTCATTCGAAGGCTAAAGCAATACGAAGCGCATTGTGACCAGCGACGTGTAGCAACATCTGATAGACTGGTCGGTCACGGTCACGGTGACAGTGACATACACAATTACATTCTTAAATACGTATCTTTTGGAAGCACTCCGTCGGTTACGACGACGAGGGTTCCGGTTGATCCGAATCAACGGAACAGCCTGCTCATGAAATTAACGTGTAAGTGGCTGAGCACTCAACAGACACGTGCACCCTTAACGTAGTTCTCGGGGATATTCAGCGTGACACAGAGAGTGACAAGGCCGGCCCCTTGAAATACAAGTTACAACAGAAACAGGAAGTAAGAGTGAGAGAAAGTTGTGGTGAAAGAGTACAGCAGGGATCACCACCATCCCCTGCCGGAGCCTCGTGGAGCTTTAGGTGTTTTCGCTCAACAAACACTCACAACGCCCGGTCTGGGAATCGAAACCGCGATCCTACGACAGCGAGTCCGCTGCCCTAACCACTGGGCCATTGCGCCTCCACTTAAATACGTATAGAACTATATACATTCACATATACAGAATCAAACAATCATATTTATATGCATATATATATATATATATATATATATATATATATATATATATATATATATATATATATATATATATATATTATATATATATATATACATACATACACAGATAATGGCTTAAATCCTATTTCTTACACGATGGAAGATTCATTCAAATGGTGATTTACTCTCTTTTACTTCTTTCAATCATTTGACTGCGGCCATGTTGGAGCATCGCATTTCATCGAGCAACTCGACCCCGGGACTTATTTTTTTGTAAGCCCAGTACTTATTCTATCGGTCTCTTTTGCCGAACCGCTAAGTGACGGGGACATAAACACACCAGCATCGGTTGTCAAGCAATGCTAGGGGGACAAACACAGACATACACACACACACACACACATATATATATATATATACATATATAGGATGGGCTTCTTTTCAGTTTCCGTCTACCAAATCTACCCACAAGGCCCGAGGCTATAGTAGAAGTCACTTGGCCAAGGTGCCACGCAATGGGACTGAACCCGGAACCATGTGGTTGGGAAGCAAGCTACTTACCACACAGCCACTCCTACGCCTATATTTTTTTCGCTATTTTTTAAAAAATCTTTCTGACAATTCTAAATCTCAATTGAAATCTTAAAAGAAACCCGAGTACGTATGCATTCACACAAATCCTATTTCTTTACTACCCACAAGGGGCTACACACAGAGAGGACAAACAAGGACAGACAAACGGACTAAGTCGATTATATCGACCCCAGTGCGTAACTGGTACTTATTTAATCGGCCCCGAAAGGATGAAAGGCAAAGTCGACCTCGGCGGAATTTGAACTCAGACATACAAACACACATACATATATATATATACATATATATATATATATATATATATATACGACAGGCTTCTTTCAGTTTCCGTCTACCAAATCCACTCACAAGGCATTGGTCGGCCCGGGGCTATAGCAGAAGACACTTGCCCAAGATGCCACGCAGTGGGACTGAACCCGGAACCATGTGGTTGGTAAACAAGCTACTTACCACACAGCCACTCCTGCGTCAATATATATATATATATATATATATATATATATATATATATATATATATATATATACATATATATACATATATATATATATATACGACAGGCTTCTTTCAGTTTCCGTCTACCAAATCTACTCACAAGGCATTGGTCGGCCCGGGGCTATAGCAGAAGACACTTGCCCAAGATGCCACGCAGTGGGACCGAACCCGGAACCATGTGGTTGGTTAGCAAGCTACTTACCACACAGCCACTCCTGCGCCTGTTGATTATTTGTTAAACGCTAATTGCTGTTTCGCCTGCGGGCAGAAATTTGTTGGGGGTTTTTTTTCCCCCCATTTAGGGGCGAAAGATTTGGAGAATATCTCGGTTCCCCGAGGCTGCCCGAGGCTGAGAGCTATGCTTCAGCGACCAGAAACACGAGGGATGCAGCCACCTTTAACATCCTCGAAGTTGAGACGGTAACGGTTGACGTAAATGAGATGGAAGAAAGCAAGATTTTAATTCAGAGGAAGGGGTCAAGATTGAAGTTGATCCCTCCGAAAGAAGTCACTACCCCCCCCCCCAAAAAAAAACAAACAAACAAAAGGATGATGACATACAGTTCGTTGTCCATGGTAACAAAGAAAACCTAAATGGCAAGTGAGGAAGAAATAGAGGAGTGACCCAAAGAAATAAAAAAGAAATAGTTTTCTACTGCAGAGGAAGAAGGTACTGCACGGTTGAGGTACGCTTCGCCACAGAAGTAGAGGCGGTGAAGTGGAGGCGTAATGGCCCAGTGGTTAGGGCAGCGGACTTGCGGTCGTAGGATCGCGGTTTCGATTCCCAGACCGGGCGTTGTGAGTGTTTATTGAGCGAAAACACCTAAAGCTCCACGATGTTCCGGCAGGGGATGGTGGTGATCCCTGCTGTACTCTTTCATCACAACTTTCTCTCACTTTTACTTCCTGTTTCTGTTGTACCTGTATTTTCAAAGGGCCGGCCTTGTCACTCTCTGTGTCACGCTGAATATCCCCGAGAACTACGTTAAGGGTACACGTGTCTGTAGAGTGCTTAGCCACTTACACGTTAATTTCACGAGCAGGCTGTGAACCCTCGTCGTCGTAACCATCCATAGCCTCTTGAGGGAATGCCATTCTTCCTAAAGGTCTTCAAACTCAAAGAAGTGATGTTTATCATAGGCCTGGATATCCTAGGTATATAATATTGTTAATATCATATATACCTGGGTGCTCTTGCTGACACCAAACCTTATGTTCGTCCACGTCATATTTTCTCTTATCCCTTAATTTGAAGCCTAAGAAAGACCCTTCGACAATTTTTGTACCTGTATTTCAAAGGGCCGGCCTTGTCACTCCTTGTCACGCTGAATATCCCCGTGAACTACGTTAAGGGTACACGTGTCTCTGAAGTGCTCAGCCACTTACACGTTAATTTCACGAGCAGGCTGTTCCGTTGATCGGATCAACCGGAACCCTCGTCGTCGTAACTGACGGAGTGCTTATCCCCTAGAGGCGGTGAAATATTCTATGATGCCTTTAAAGTAGGAAAAATGGGTACTCCTTCCAACAAACCTTGGCAAGCGTGTGGCGATGGTGAGAATTGGAAGGATGCCCCTAGAAGTTGAAGAAATGTGGCTAATGGTCGCTACATTGACGGGGACCAGGGAGGACCCCAAGATTCTCCACGGAACCAGAACAAAACAGATAAAGAGGCGGTGCTACGCCCTAGAAGTGGTAATCCAGGCCACCCCATCAGATATGGAGGAATTCGTAGAGGAAGTTGAGCTGTGGCAGGGGAGGGGAAACCTCCCACCTGCTACCACTGCAGGTAGAGGGGGGCACATCAGCGTAAATTTTCTCCCCCCATAAAAGAAAAAGAACAGTAGAGATAACATACATACATACATACATACATACGTACGTACATCCATAAATACATAAATACATAAATACATACATACATACGTACGTACATCCATAAATACATACATACATACATACATACATACATACATACATACATACACACACACACACATACATACATACATACATACATACATACATACATACATACAAACATACGTACGTACATCCATAAATACATACATACATACATACATACATATATACATACATATATACATACATACATACATACATACATACATGCATACATACATACATACATACAAACATACATACATACATACATACAAACATACGTACGTACATCCATAAATACATACATACATAAATACATACATACATATATATATACATGCATACATATATACATACATGCATACATACATACATACATACAAACATACATACATACAAACATACATGCATAAATACATACATATACACATACATACATAAATATATACATATATACATACATACATACAAACATACTTACATACATACATAAATACATACAACACGAGACAGACAAAGGGATTAAGTCGATTACATCGACCCCAGTGCGTAACTGGTACTTATTTAATCGAGCCCGAAAGGATGAAAGGCAAAGTCGACCTCGGCGGAATTTGAACTCAGAACTTAACGGCAGACGAAATACGGCTAAGCATTTCGTCCAGCGTGCTAACGATTCTGCCAGCTCACCGCCTTGGCGAGGTGTATACCACAGGCTACTACACAGGCCAGTGATATCTTGATTAAGCGAAAATTTAGATTGTCGCAAGAAGGTACATGTTAACGCATGGAAGATTCATACGGAATAATAATCAATCATACTTCAAAATTGTTACAGAAGTGGCTGTGTGGTAAGTAGCTTGCTTACCAACCACATGGATCCGGGTTCAGTCCCACTGCGTGGCACCTTGGGCAAGTGTCTTCTTCTATAGCCTCGGGCCGACCAAAGCCTTGTGAGTGGATTTGGTAGACGGAAACTGAAAGAAGCCTGTCGTATATATGTGTATATATATATATATATATGTGTGTGTGTGTGTGTATATATATATTTATATATATAGATAAGCATAGGAGTGGCTGTGTGGTAAGTAGCTTGTTTACCAACCACATGGATCCGGGTTCAGTCTCACTGCGTGGCACCTTGGGCAAGTGTCTTCTACTATAGCCTCGGGCCGACCAAAGCCTTGTGAGTGGATTGGTAACGGAAACTGAAGAAGCCCGTCGTATATATGTATATGTATATATATATATGTGTGTGTGTGTGTGTATATATATATTTTATATATATAGATAAGCATAGGAGTGGCTGTGTGGTAAGTAGCTTGTTTACCAACCACATGGATCCGGGTTCAGTCTCACTGCGTGGCACCTTGGGCAAGTGTCTTCTACTATAGCCTCGGGCCGACCAAAGCCTTGTGAGTGGATTTGGTAGACGGAAACTGAAAGAAGCCCGTCGTATATATGTATATGTATATATATATATGTGTGCATGTGTTTGTGTGTCTGTGTTTGTCCCCTTAGCATTGCTTGACAGCCGATGCTGGTGTGTTTACGTCCCCGTCTCTTAGCGGTTCGGCAAAAGAGACCGATGGAATAAGTACTGGGCTTACTAAAAAAGAATAAGTCCCGGGGTCGAGTTGCTCGACTAAAAAGGCGGTGCTCCAGCACGGCTGCTGTCAACTGACTGAAACAAGTAAAAGAGTAAAAGAGTAAAAGAGGAAGACGAAATTTTAGACGTGAAAATATTTGCCTTACCTGAAAGAAGAGTTTTTCAGTCAGAAATGTCTTTTACGTTACTTCATGTTCGCTCTTCTCTGCGGGAATGAAAAAATCGTTTTCTGTTACTCAATCAAATACCTGTTTTCAGCTGCAGGCAACGTTTCTCATAGACTTAGAAATTTTACACGGAAATATATTTCCTTGCTTTTTGTATCCGTTTCATTCTCTCACGATGTTGCACTGCACCCTTTCCTACTCGCATAT
The DNA here is from genome assembly GCF_006345805.1 of Octopus sinensis. Classification (NCBI taxonomy): domain Eukaryota; kingdom Metazoa; phylum Mollusca; class Cephalopoda; order Octopoda; family Octopodidae; genus Octopus; species Octopus sinensis. The sequence goes on from NC_043025.1 coordinate 10,749,879, forward strand.
CTTTTGTTCGATTTCTGAAGTATATTTATTTATTTATTTAATTAATGTAAATGTTGTTTGAAAAGCTACGAGGGACGTTCAATAAGTAATGCCTCTGACCCACTTGCATTGGTTCGATCTAGCTGAAATTTTGCATGTGCAATTATTTATATCTCTATAGATTACGTGACAAATTACAGCTCTGGGCTAATTGTGGTTTCTGATTTACAGGTGTTTGAACTAAGTCAAGTGTGAAATGGAGCCTGTTGAGTGTCGAGCAGTGATCCGGTTTTTGTATTTAAAAGGACGCACACCACGGGAGACTTTTGATGAAATGAAAGTAACTTATGGTGATGATGCCCCATCATATGACCTTGTAAAACGCTGGCATCGTGAATTCAAACATGGTCGGAACTCTGTGGAAACAGCTCTCAGATCTGGTCACCCCCTTCAGCCATTGATGAGGCATCTGTCCGTCAAGTTGAGGCTGCCATTTTGGAAGATCGATGCATAACTATTCGCCAAATAGCCCATGAGGTCAAGATTAGTACCGGGTCTGTGGAAACTATCATTCATGACCATTTGCATATGCAAAAGGTGTCTGCCAGATGGATTCCCAGGTTGCTCACGCCTTTCCAGAAGCAAGAACGCGTCGAGTTCTCGAGGATGAATTTGGAGATGCGCCAAGAAGTTGAGTCAAAATTTTTCAAAAGACTGATTACACAGGATGAAACCTGGGTCCATCACTATGATTCAGAGACCAAAGCCCAGTCAATGCAGTGGATGCACCGTGACTCACCTCCTCCAAAGAAGGCAAGGGTGCAACCCTCCGCTGGCAAGGTCATGCTCCCAGTCTTCTGGGACCAGGACGGAGTAGTGATGACAGATTTCCTGGCAAAGGGTACCACAATTACAGGAGCCTATTATGCTTCACTTTTGAGGAAATTAAGAGAAGCTATCAAAATCAAGAGGTGGGGCAAGCTCAGCAAAGGCATCCTCCTCCTGCAGGACAACGCTCCGGTCCACAACTCGCGTGTCACCAGATCAGAAGCACAGGCGTGCAGCTATGAACTCCTCCCCCATCCCCCCTACGCTCCTGACCTTGCACCCTCTGATTTTCACCTCTTCCCAGCCATGAAGTTGTTTTTGAAAGGAAAGCATTTCCCAGATGATGCAGCCTTGATTTCTAAAGTCACGTCGTGGTTGGAGGACCAAGCTGGGGTCTTCTACAAAAACGGTCTCCAGCGCTGCATCAAACGATGGGAGAAATGCGTAACTCTGGGTGGTTCCTATGTAGAAAAAGACTAATAACTGTGCCAAGTTTCGTTGCTCTACTTCTATGGGAAGTGGGTTAGGGGCATTACTTATTGAACGCCCCTCGTATCTACACGTATGATAGATCGTTAGCTCCTACACGCATTTTTTTCTCTCCTTGTATCCTTGTTTTTTTCTGTGTATCTTTCTGTAGAAGAGCGTAGGCTCGAAACGTAAAATACTTATTCTATTCCTGAGCGCTATACTAATACATTTGTTTGTACTCCATCTGCCTTCGTCTTTTGTTTATTTTCGTATATATATATACATATATATTTTATATATGTATATATATACATATATATTTTATATATGTATATATATACATATATATTTTATATATGTATATATATACATATATATTTAGTGTAGGAAGAAATGGAGCTGAACGAAGATTTAACAAAATTCCTTTTTATTATTTTCTACATATGTTTCAAAGGCTGCAAAATCCCTAATTCGGATTGAATAAGGAGTCCATTTTGCAGCCTTCTCTTCAGGAAAATCCAGGAACTTAATTCTCCAACAAAATGCACATCCGTAATAAGATAATTCATTTATCTACTTCAATAATTATATATATATATGGAGTAAACACACAAATGTGAAACAAGGTGGAAAAAAAGAGTACTCAAATACCAGAGGTAGAGTAATATGCTTTATTTAAAAGCAGCAGAAATTTGTTCAAGCTGTCCGACGAACGGGAACGTGAAACTCCGAGTAAAAGTTTTGTTAAATTTCTCTGCTCTTAATAAAGTATATATAAATATATATATATATATATATATATATATATATATATATATATATATATATATATAAGGAGTGGCTGTGTGGTAATTAGCTTGTTTACCAACCACATGGTTCGGGTTCAGTCCCACTGCGTGGCACCTTGGGCATGTATCTTCTACTATAGCCTCGGGCCGACCAAAGCCTTGTGAGTGGATTTGGTAGACGGAACTGAAAGAAGCCTGTCGTATATATGTATATATATATAATGTATGTGTGTGTGTGTTGTGTTGTGTCTGTGTTTGTCTCCCTAGCATTGCTTGACAACCGATGCTGGTGTGTTTACGTCCCCGTCACTTAGCGGTTCGGCAAAAGAGACCGATAGAATAATACTGGGCTTACAAAGAATAAGTCCGGGGTCGATTTGCTCGATTAAAGGCGGTGCTCCAGCATGGCCGCAGTCAAATGACTGAAACGAGTAAAAGAGTAAAAGATATATATATATATATATTATATATATATATATATAGCCCTGTCCACAATATGCTTATACACCTTACTTTATCCTAAAGCCAATCCTTAATTCTCCCTCTTCCCTCTAGCTATCTCTCTGTTTATTTACTTTTTTTCTTCTTTTTTCCGCTT
>NC_043025.1:10757542-10760042 GCF_006345805.1 Octopus sinensis
TACATTTCCGGAATATAATATAAAACGTAGTTTGGTTATAACTTTGTAAAAACTCTTTAATAGAAACTAATTGGATAAAAATGTTCAACTGATAAAGCATTACTTTAAGTAGTTTACAGTGGATTTCTATTTCTAAAGTGAAATTTAAGGTTTGTGAATAAATTTTATGTGTGTAAAATTAATCGGTTGTTATTCCTAAACTTCATTATTTAATATACATAGCGAGGGTGAAAAGGGCCCCACCTTTGAACCTACTATTTTTCCTCGACTTAATCCGTTTCTCTGTCCTTGTTTGTCCCCTCTATGTTTAGCCCCTTGTGGCTAGTAAAGAAATAGGTATTTCGTCTGTCGTTACGTTCTGGGTTCAAACACCGTCGAGGTCGACTTTGCCTTTCATCCCTTTCGGGGTCGATAAATAAAGTACCAGTTACGCACTGGGGTCGATGTAGTTGACTTAATCCCTTTGTCTGTCTTTGTTTGTCCCCTCTACGTTTAGCCCCTTGTGGGCAATAAAGAAATATATTTTTCCTCGGGGGTCTCTGAATGATGGGTAGATGGATGATATCCGCAACACAGAATACATAACATGAATGCATACAACAGAGAAATCCTCTGCTGAAGGGATCCCAAGGGCCAAGTGGTAGTGTTTAAATAGGGGTTAGATAAAATGTACTACACAGATAGGCCACAACGGGATTTGAAATCAGATCGCAAAAAAATAAACGAATTGAATGGTGCAAAACATCTTGTCCAAAGATCACCCTCTTAGTGTGTTATTCTCGTTATCAAACAGTGAAAGGTAAAAAGCCATGTTAACCTCATTCAGAGCGTAGAGAGAAAATAAATACTACAAGATATTGCGTCCGACATTGCAATGACTCGGCTAATTTTGTCTACATTCAATCAAAAGAATTTAAAAACTGGTTTATATTTTAACTAGCAGTATCGCCCGGCGTTGCTCGGGTTTGTAAGGGAAATAACTATATAAGCATTTTTAGAGAGTTATAGCCAAAAAATAGCAAAAAAATGCATTAAAAATGGGAAAAAAATTATGGTAAATTTTTTTTAAATCGTTGACTCATCGTAGACATTTTTAGAGAGTTACTTCCCTTATATAATAGCGAAAAAATGCATTAAAATGGGAAAAAATGATGGTAAATTTTTTTAAAAATCGTAGACTCATCGTAGACATTTTTAGAGAGTTACTTCCCTTATATAATAGCGAAAAAATGCATTAAAATGGAAAAAAATGATGGTAATTTTTTTTTTAAATCGTAGACATTATTAGAGTTACTTCCCTTATATAATAGCGAAAAAATGCATATAAATGGAAAAAAATGATGGTAAATTTCTTTTTAAATCGTAGACTCATCGTAGACGCGCGCTAATACCCAGAAGGGCTCGATATGAATCACGACTATAAGATACCCGGTTTTGGTTAAACTGCACCGCAAAATGTGGGAGTAGTTAGGAATCTAAATCGTAGGAGACAGACACACAACCTCACTTTTATATATAAAGATATTAAACTTTGAATATAAATGTAATTTTTCTATAAATTCAATTTGTATATATATTGAAGTAGACAAGAACTGTTTAAATATCAAGCAATTTGGTGACTAAAATATATATTTTCCTCTCACCATATCATTATCCTACATCAACATTTTAATGTGAAATGCACTAGATATAGGCGCAGGAGTGGCTGTGTGGTAAGTAGCTTGCCTACCAACCACATGGTTCTGGGTTCAGTCCCACTGCGTAGCATCTTGGGCAAGTGTCTTCTGCTATAGCCTCGGGCCGACCAATGCCTTCTGAATGGATTTGGGAGATGGAAACTGAAAGAAGCCTGTCGTATATATGTATATATATGTATGTATGTGTATGTATATGTTTGTGTGTCTGTGTTTGTCCCTCTATCATTGCTTGACAACCGATGCTGGTGTGTTTACGTCCCTGTCACTTAGCGGTTTGGCAAAAGAGACCGATAGAATAAGTACTGGGCTTACAAAAAAGAATAAGTCCCGGGGTCGGTTTGCTCGACTAAAGGCGGTGCTCCAGCATGGCCGCAGTCAAATGACTGAAACAAGTAAAAGAGTAAAAGAGTAAAGAGTAATATGTTCTCTCTCCATCTCGGATATTACTTATCAGATGGATGGCTTCTCAGAATTATTCCACATTGTCTGGAATTATTATGAACTTTATAACAAACCAACGATGGTGTCTCTAAATAGTTGCGTGCACTAAACATTAGATAATGAATACATACATATGGGAGTGCCATGGCTAGAATGTCTTTCGCAATTGATTTATCAGAGAGGATAAAAGTAATTTTTATGTTCTAATATTTCGACTTTTATTAATTAACTTATGATTAAACATCATATTAAATTTGAAAAGACTGTATCTCTCTTTTACTCTTTTACTTGTTTCAGTCATTTGACTGTGGCCATGCTGGAGCACCGCCTTTAGTCGAGCAACTCGACACCGGGGCTTATTC
>NC_043025.1:10765042-10790042 GCF_006345805.1 Octopus sinensis
TCTGGGAAGCCAGGAGGCTACACCAGGCTCCAGTCTGATCTGGCAGTGTTTCTACAGCTGGATGACCTTCCTAACGCCAACTACTCTGCGAGTGTAGTGGGTGCTTTTTACATGCCACCGGCACAGGTGCCAGGGGAGTCTGGCAGTGGCGACAATCGGTTGGTGCTATTAACGTGCCACCGGCACGGAAGCCAGTCGGGGCAGCGCTGGCATCGGCCACGATTCGGATGGTGCTTTTTACGTGCCACCGGCATGGAAGCCAGTCGGGTGCTGACATCGGCCATGATTCGGATGGTGCTTTTTACATGCTACCAGCACAGAAGCCAGTCGGGGTGGCGCTGGCATCGGCCACGTTCGGATGGTGCTTTTTACATGCCACCGGCACAGAAGCCAGTCGACGCTGCGCTGGCATCGGCCACGATTCGGATGGTGCTTTTTACGTGCCACCGGCACTGAAGCCAGTCGACGCTGCGCTGGCATCGGCCACGATTCGGATGGTGCTTTTTACGTGCCACCGGCACGGAAGCCAGTCGGGGCGGTGCTGACATCGGCCACGATTCGGATGGTGCTTTTTACGTGCCACCAGCACGGAAGCCAGTCGGGGTGGCGCTGGCATCGGCCACGATTCGGATGGTGCTTTTTACGTGCCACCGGCACAGAAGCCAGTCAGGGCGGCGCTGGCATTGGCCACGATTCAGATGGTGCTTTTTATGTGCCACCGGCACAGAAGCCGGTCGGGGTGGCACTGGCATCGGCTACGATTCGGATGGTCCTTTTTACATGCCACCGGCACGGAAGCCAGTTGGGGCGGCGCTGGCATCGGCCATGATTCGGATGGTGCTTTTTATGTACCAGAGTTAATAAATGGATGGTGACTTTGCAAAGAAGTTCTCTTGCCAAAAACAGTTGGTTTTACTGACGTCAAGGACTACACCATTTCTTTATCAGAAGTTCTTGAACATATGATTTGGCTTTATAGATCTGTACTTTATAGATCTGTACTTTATAGATCTGTACTTTATAGATCTGTACTTCTGCTCCTTGAATAGAGAAACATACTAAGAGGGATAAAACTGGTGGTTGTTTATGATTTTGTATTTCATAATTGAAATATTGGATATTAGTATCATAGGCGCAGGAGTGGCTGTGTGGTAAGTAGCTTGCTAACCAACCACATGGTTCCGGGTTCAGTCCCACTGCATGGTATCTTGGGCAAGTGTCTTCTGCTATAGCCCCGGGCCGACCAATGCCTTGTGAGTGGATTTGGTAGACGAAAACTGAAAGAAGCTTGTCGTATATATATATATATATATATATAGGCGCAGGAGTGGCTGTGTGGTAAGTAGCTTGCTGACCAACCACATGGTTCTGGGTTCAGTCCCACTGCGTGGCATCTTGGGCAAGTGTCTTCTGCTATAGCCCCAGGCCGACCAATGCCTTGTGAGTGGATTTGGTAGACAGAAACTGAAAGAAGCCCGTCGTATATATATATATATATATATGTATGTGTGTGTGTGTTTGTGTGTCTGTGTTTGTCCCCCTAGCATTGCTTGACAACCGATGCTGGTGTGTTTACATCCCCGTCAATTAGCGGTTCGGCAAAAGAGACTGATAGAATAAGTACTGGGCTTACAAAAAGAATAAGTCCCGGGGTCGATTTGCTCGACTAAAGGCGGTGCTCCAGCATGGCCGCAGTCAAATGACTGAAACATGTAAAAGAATAAAAGAGTATAGGCTGGTATTCAGCAGATGAGACAGTGTCTAACCATCAAATGGTAGATTACTATGATCTGCCTCAATATTGCTCTGTTCACCTCTTTAATGAACAACCATTGGTTAATACCAACAAACCATTTTCTCATTTTCTTCATTACATCAAAAACAAGCAAAATTCAAATATGTCTGTTTAGTAACCACCTATTCTTTCATCTTTGCCTACTTCTCTCTCTCTCTCTCTCTCTCTCTCTCTCTCTCTCTCTCTCTCAGGCACACACACACAGAGGATGTTCCAAAATAATCTTTCCCAAAAATAAGGATTCATAAATTTTATGGGACATATATATATATATATATATATATATATATATATATATCACCGTCACCGTGATCGACCAGGCTATCAGATGCTGTTACACATTGCTGGTCACAATGCGATTCGCGTTGTTTTAGCCTTAAACTGACGCCACCCCACTGGCTAAGCGAGCAGGCCAACAGAAGAAAGAGTGAGAGAAAGTTCTGGCGAAAGAGTACAGCAGGGATCGCCACCACCCCCTGCCAGAGCCGCGTGGAGCTTTAGGTGTTTTCGCTCAAATAAACACACACAACACCCGGTCTGGGAATTGAAACCGCGAGTCTGCTTCCCTAACCACTGGGCCATTGCGCCTCCATATATATATATATATATAATATAAATTAGACATAAAATCACTGTTATGCAACTCAAACAGTGATAGACATAAACCAAAACATAAAAAACAAATAAAATATATTTTTATAAAACATATAACATAAAACTAGATCTCAAAAAGTATAAAAATGAATGATCAATATATAATATAATAAGTAAAAAAAAACTACGTACGTTTCATGGTATAATTCTGTTTTAAGTTTCTAATTTAGTTAATGGAGTTTTTTTTCTATAAGAAAAATCATTATTTTGTTTAATTTTTAAATAAATATTGTTTAACTCTATTTGCTTATTTATTTAACTATTATCATTAACCTGAAGATTGACTACAATTTTAAATCGTCGTTTTCAAACTCTTCTCCCCACCACTGACTCTTTCTTTCCTTCTCCCTCCTTTTTAATATATTTCATACGGTTTCGCTTTCTTCGTTTCAGATTAATGAAGCAAATTCATGGGGTCTGACATATTTGATGATTGCTTGTCGACTGGGAAACATAGATTTAATAAATTTCTTGATTGACAATGGAGCTGATTTGAATATGGAGGACGGAGATAGTAAAACTGCTTCACATTATGCTGTGTTTGCGTAAGTTAAGAATTAAATAAAATCTTTATATCTTTTTTGTTCCTAAATTTCTTCCGATTCCAGAGAGATTACATGTCAGAAGATGCTATAATCATGGTAGTGTTACAGGATGATAACAAGATAGTAATAACCGACAACATTGTGGAGGCGCAATGGCCCGGTGGTTAGGGCAACGACCTCATGGTCATAGGATCGCGGTTTCGATTCCCAGACACTGAGCTGGTAGAAACGTTAGCATGCTGGGCGAAATGCTTAGCGGTATTTCGTCTGCCGCTACGTTCTGAGTTCAAATTCCGCCGAGGTCGACTTTGCCTTTCATCCTTTCTGGGTCGATTAAATAAGTACCAGTTACGCACTGGGGTCGATATAATCGACTTAATCCGTTTGTCTGTCATTGTTTGTCCTCTCTGTGTTTAGCCCCTTGTGGGTAGCAAAGAGATAGGTTTCGATTCCCAGACCGGGCATTGTGAGTGTTTATTCAGCGAAAACACCTAAAGCTCCATGATGCTCCAGCGGTGGGGTGGCGATCCCTGCTGTACTCTTAATAGTAAAGGCGGTGCTCCAGCATGGCCGCAGTCAAAATGACTGAAACAAGTAAAAGAGTAAAAGAACATCTTTGTCTAATTTTCTCCACGAATCTACTTCATTATTAAATCATGAAACCTTTTGGTGATTTTTTTTTGTCAAAACAGATTACTGTCGCTGATTTTAGCGACGAAAATATTTTGACAAATTAAACTTAAATATTGAAGTGAATCGAACGGCTTTTGTGTGTTTCTTAAATGGCTTACAAACACCTTCCACGCTGCAATTGTTTTCGTTTCAGCACACGATCTCAGATCAAATCACTTGCTATGCGAGTACATCTCCGAGATTACTGTTTGTTTTGGAGATATTGTTTTGAGAGTCAGCAGCTGTTAAGATTGATGCTGTGTGATTCATTCTGCTTTTTTAATATTGATTATGGAGAAATTGGATAAATTTTTCTCCACCGAAAATATTCTTTTGACTCGAAAATGAGAAGAAAGATTCTGCCATTTGTTATGGCAGTAATAGTCTTCCTTAAATACATATTTATCATTGACACCTCCTGCCTCAACCATTGTAAGAAATATATTCACACTGCTAATCCCATCTCTAACTAGCACTCTCTCTCTCTCGCTCTCTCTCTATCTCTCTCTCTCTCTCTCTCTCTCTCTCTCCTCTCCCTCTCCATACACCCTTGTGACTTCTACCCAGCCACTCTTTCTCTTCTTTTGCCTCCAGAATCCACCCTGACAACTTATCACCACCACCTTTATCTCTATTTCTAGCTTATTCTATTGGTCTCTCTTGCCGAACCACTAAATTACGGGGACATAAACTCACCAGCATCGGCTGCCAAGATATATATATATATATATATATATATATATTATATATTATATATATATATATATATATATATTATATATATATATATATACACATATACATATATACAACGAGCTTCTTTCAGTTTTCGTCTACCAAATCCACTCACAAGGCTTTGGTCGGCTCGAGGCTATAGTAGAAGACACTAGCCCAAGGTGCTACGCAGTGGGACTGAACCCGAAATCATGTGGTTGGTAAGCAAGCTACTTACCACACAGCCACTCCTGCGCCTATATAAATATTTTTGCATGTTTAATTTTTACATATTGAACATGCATGTGTATTTAATGTAATTATTATATCAATGTCTATAAACATCAAAGTCTGTGATGTTTATATTTTTTTTAGCCATCGATGTGATGTGGTGGACCTCATGGTCTCCAAGGGTGCCAATATCAACAGTGGGGACCACTTTGGTAACACACCTCTTCATTGTGCTGTGGAGAAGAACTGTGAAGATGTAGTGAAAGTCATATTAAAGACAAGAGTAAAAGAGGTTAGTGAGTGTTTCTATGTATATATGAAATAATAAAAGGTGGCTAGATGTAATCTCTCTATATATAAAGCTTAAGTTGTCTGTGTATGGCAGATTTGGTAGCCTTCAACTAACACTAACTCCTCCGAGACCCTGCAGCGCAAGTTGACAAAAATTGAGAGTATGATAGAAGAAGGGTTGCTCTTCCTTCCGTAGAAGAATTAATTCAAATCAGACCATGTTAACACCAAAAATTATTTACATCAAAAGGGTGCTTTTTTTCTATGAAAATCTCTACTTTTTACTAATTTTTTACTGCTGTGTCATTTTTCGGTGTATTTGAAGCAGAAAAATGTTCATTTAAAGAGAATAACAAGCTACATAATGCAAAATTTTTACTTTTCAAAAATTCTTATTCTAAAAGGTCGAAACAAACCCGAGGAACACCGGGTGATACTGCTAGTATAAAACTAAAAAGAAAGACTCCAATTGTAGCCTCTACATTGCTAGAAAGAGTCAAATACCCTTATAGCCACAAATATACACTGGCGAAAATATATTTAAGACAGATGATTAAAGTTCTATTTCTTACAAATTATTTTGTTACTAACACCACACAAATTATTTCTATCTTTTACACCTTATGCAGAATTTATTTCTCTTTCGAATGATGCAGACAATAACTATTTTTATACAACTTGAAGAATTCTAATGCTAAATTAATATATACGTGCAGGTGGCACGTAAAATGCAACAATCCGACCGTGGCCGATGCCAGCCCCGCCTGGCACCAGTGCAGGTGGCACGTAAAAAGCACCCACTACACTCACGGAGTGGTTGGCGTTAGGAAGGGCATCCAGCTGTAGAAACATTGCCAGATAAGACTGGAGCCTGGTGCAGCCTTCTGGCTTCCCAGATCCCCGGTCGAACCGTCCAACCCATGCTAGCATGGAAAACGGACGTTAAACGATGATGATGATGATGTTTCAAATTTACTGGCAAAATTATTTTAAGACCAAATCATTATTATTTTATTGTAGCACAAATGAGCAACAAGAATGAAATACATGTTTGTACTTTGTGCCGTAGCCTTTATTCTTAATAATGGCTGAACAACGCCTCGACATTGAATTCGCTAAGTGATTACAAAATTCTATGGGAATGTTTTGCCATATTTCATTGATATAATCGACTAATTGTTTTAGATTAGATGTTTTTTTTAGCATGGACTGTTTTGGAAACATAATTCCACAAGTTCTTGATCGGATTCAGATCTGGGTTCTGGGGAGGCCATTCGATTACATCAATATTATGGTGATCAAAAAATTCCATAACCTTTTTGGCTTTGTGCACAGGACTATTGTCCTGCTGATAAATAGCACCCCCGGAGGCATTTGGTGAGTCAAATATGGCACAACATCATACTTTAGTACATTCATATAACCTACACTACTTAGCTTTCCATCAACTTTAACTAGAGGGCCAACACCAAAGCTACTAAATGCCGCCCATACCATCACACCCCCGCTTGCGTCATCTTTTTCATGCATTTCGGATGGAATTCTTCGGTTGGACGACATCTGACGTTTATTTCTTACCATCTGATCCAAATATAAAGAAGCATGACTCGTCACTCCAAAGGACCCTGCACCAATCTTCGGCAGTCCATAGAGCATGGCTTTTTGCGAAATGAAGGCGTTTGAGTCGATTTCTTTCGGATAGTATTGGCTTTTTCCTAGCGATTCGTCCATGTAGTCCAAATTCTCTCAAACGGTTGTGGACGGTTTGTCGTTGGACAATTGTTTACAAATGTTTAACGGCTGTCAGCATTCGGTTGCCTTCCGAAAGTCGGTGGATTCGACGGTCCAACTGCGCCGTCGTTTTTCTTGGGGCACCAGTCTTTTTCTGGTCTTTATATTGACCAGTCTCCGAGTATAACCTCCACACTTGCACGCAAGCTGTTTTACTGCACTTTAGTTGCTTGCTGATGTTCGAAAAGGAAACTTTTTACTGGTGGAGTAATACGATTTTTGCTCCCGTAACTGGACTGAGGCTACGTTGTTTTCCCATTATTAATTAACCCTTTCGTTACCAACCTGGTTGAAACCGGCTCTGGCTCTGAGTACAAATGTCTTGTTTTCATAAGTTCTGAATTAAAATCTTCCACCAAACCTTAGTCACAATTTATGTTCTTAACATTAGCTTAATGATAACTAAGATATTTTACTAAATTCTTTGTTATATTTAAAATTAATTGAAAGAAACACAGAGAATCTCAAAATAAATACAGTAACGAAAGGGTTAATTAATTATTATAATAATGTTAAATTATAGCACTATATAATGCAGTTAGGCTAGTTGTTTAGCCACCCATTTTGGCAAAAAATATGAATGGAATTGTAGCTGTGATACCAGTGCCGGTGGCACATTAGAGAACCATCCGAACGTGGCCGTTGCCAGCGCTGCCCCGACTGGCTTCCGTGCCGATGGCACGTAAAAAGCACCATCTGATCGTGGCCATTGCCAGCCTCGCCTGGCCTCTGTGCTGGTGGCACGTAAAAAGCATCATCCAAGCGTGGCCGTTTGCCAGCCTCGTCTGGCACCTGTGCCGGTGGCACGTAAAAAGCACCATCCAACCGTGGCCGTTTGCCAGCCTCGTCTGGCACCTGTGCTGGTGGCACGTAAAAGGCACCCGCTACACTCATGGAGTGGTTGGCATTAGGAAGGGCATCCAGCCATAGAAACATTGCCAGATCTGACTGGGCCTGGTTCAGCCTTCTGGCTTCCCAGACCCCAGTTGCACCTTCCAACCCATGCCAGCATGGAAAGCGGACGCTAAATGATGATGATGATGATGATGATGATGATGATTACATGGTCCTTTTTTTCTTTTCAGATGAATAAAGCAAACAACAACGGTGGAACCCCTTTACATCTCGCCTGTATAAAGGGGCACAAACACATCGTTGGCCATCTCCTGAAATGTAGCCCTGATGTTAATTTAGGGGACATCACCGGCTTCACTCCTTTACATGAAGTTTGTAATGAAGGAAATGCAGAGATTGTTCAACTTTTGCTGAAATTGCCTAACATAGATGTCAATAGGGCAGATAAAGATGGTAACTCACCACTTCACTATGCCGCCTACCGTGGACATATAGACACTGTCCCACTATTACTGCAACAGCCTAGAATTAATCTGAATATGGTGAACATTACTGGTAACACACCTCTACATATGGCAGTTCAAAAGTAAGTCAAAATCGAATCTGGATTATCAAAACCTTCTTCTTTTCTGTCGTTAATAATGTTTGTTTTTAATGAGTCATTCATGCTACAATGCCACCATGGGGTCATCATCCATTTCCTCTCTTTCACACTGTAATCTGAATATGGTGAACAGTACTAGTGACACACCTCTACATATGGCAGTTCAAAAGTAAGTCATAATTGGATCTGGATTATCCAAACCTGGTTCTTTTCTGTTGTTAATAATAATAATCATCATCATCATCATCGTTTAACGTCCGTTTTCCATGCTAGCATGGGTTGGACGGTTCGACCGGGGATCTGGGAAGCCAGAAGGCTGCCCCAGGCTCCGGTCTTATCTGGCAATGTTTCTACGGCTGGATGCCCTTCCTAATGCCAACCACTCCGTGAGTGTAGTTGGTACTTTTTACGTGCCACCTGCACTGGAGCCAGGCGAGGCTGGCATCAGCCACGGGCGGATTGGTGCATTTTACGTGCCACCTGCACGGAAGCCAGTCGAGGCAGCACTGGCTTCGGCCACGATTTGGATGGTGCTTTTTACGTGCCACTGACACGGAAGCCAGTTGAGGCAGCACTGGCATCGGCCACTATTCGGAATAATGTTTGTTTTTAATGAGTCATTCATGCTACAATCCCACCACAGGGTCATGATCCATCTCCTCTCTTTCACACTGTAATCGACTTCATTAATTACTCCTCACCAAAACTGTTGTTGTTACCCGAGTAGATTCTTTACTTCAGTTCATCTTCTCTTACCTCACTGTTACAGGTTCAAATCCTCTCTCTTCTCGAGCCATGCCTGGCTCATAAGGGCCAGTTTCCCGGTTTCTATGGTGTATAGGTTCCCCACCTGGACGGGACGCCGGTCTGTCACAGGTGAGCTGCAAGATGCAGGTGGAAAGAGTGAGAGAAAGTTGCGGCGAAAGAGTCAGCAGAAGTTTCGCCATTACTTTCTGCCGATGCCGTGTGGAGCTTAGGTGTTTTCGCTCATAAACACACACACATCGCCCGGTCTGAGATTCGAACCCATGATCCCTCGACTACAAGTCCGCTGCTCTCACCACTAGGCCATGTTCCTCCACATGTGTGGTTCCTACAGACGGTTATCTTCATGATGTATCTGCTTGGTTTGCTGTATCATTTTATTTATTTCTTTTCACCCTTCTGAAGCCTAGCCAGACCCATGGGCCTGGTTTCCCAGTTTCTGTGGCATATGGGTTCCCCCCAGGTGGATGGGATGCCAGTCCATCGCAGCGTTACCCAAGAAACAGGAAGAAACAGTGAGAGAAAGTTGGGGCAAAAGAGTCAGCTGAAGTTCGCCATGACCTTCTGCCGGAGCTGTGAGGAGCTTAGGTGTTTTCGCTCATAAACACACACATCGCCCAGTCTGAGATTCGAACCCGTGGACCCTCGACCGCGAGTCTGCTACTCTAACCACTAGGCCATGTGCCTCCACACTGCTCTAAGCATGCACCTGTAGTTAGGAGGAAAGCAGTTGAGAGAAGGCTTCTGCCTTTGTTGTGAAGGTTAATGCTGGACCTTTTTTCTTGGTGGTGGGGTTCTTTCACTGCTTTTAGTTGCAGTTTCTTCTCTATCAAGAGGACTACATCATTCAGATTATCGCATTCTTGGTATGTTATGAAGGCGGTGAGCTGGCAGAATCGTTAGCATGCCGGGCGAAATGCGTAGCCGTATTTCGTCTGCCGTTACGTTCAGAGTTCAAATTCCGCCAACGTCGACTTTGCCTTTCATCCTTCCAGGGTCGATTAAATAAGTACCAGTCACGCCCTGGGGTCAATGTAATCGACTTAATCCGTTTGTCTGTCCTTGTTTGTTCTCTCTGTGTTTAGCCCCTTGTGGGTAGTAAAGAAATAGGTATTTCGTCTGCCGCTACATTCAGAGTTCAAATTCCGCCGAGGTCGACTTTGCCTTTCATCCTTTCGGGGTCAATAAATTAAGTACCAGTTACACACTGGGGTCGATATAATCGACTTAATCCCTTTGTCTGTCCTTGTTTGTTCTCTCTGTGTACCCTCTTGTGGGTAGTAAAGAAATAGGTATTTCGTCTGCCGCTACGTTCTGAGTTCAAATTCCGCAGAGGTCGACTTTGCCTTTCATCCTTCCAGGGTCGATTAAATAAGTACCAGTTACGCCCTGGGGTCCATGTTATTGACTTAATCCGTTTGTCTGTCCTTGTTTGTCCTCTCTGTGTTTAGTCCCTTGTGGGTAGTAAATAAATTGGTATATTATGAATACATTTTTATCACATTCAACTGTCTTTTCCATTTCTTTTTCTTCATCTTTTTTATTATAAATCTGTAAATCTCCACCCCGATTATAATAATAATAATTGTGTACAGTGCTCAGGTGCACTACAACTCATCTAAAGTGCATATATAATCAGGTGTAGTTTCGACGGATTTCGGAAAGCATGAGGGCCTTAAAGGATGCAGTGTCATGGCAGTCAACAACTGACGCAGGCAGTTTATTCCATGCTTCAGCAACTCTGAGCGTGAAGAAATGTTTCCGAAAGTCATGGAAGGAGCTGTGTTGTTTTCTGACTTTCTAGGCATGTCCAAGTGTGTTGGACACATGGAGATCAAGATGGTCCTTGTGATATCCCCCTCATCTTTGCCCTTGTGGCTAATAAAAGAAATCTTTAATTATCTCAATCACTGTGATGCATATTTTCATATTTTTCTTTTCTCTTTTTATAACATTCAGGCAACACTACAATGTGGTGGCATTAATGCTGTCCCAGGTTAGTTGATATATACATATTATATACACTTTCTAGTATTTATTGATATGTTCAGTATTAGTATCCCCAAAGTACCAGTGAGATACTAGGGGTAGATTTAATCAACTGTATCCCACCAGCCTTTAAATGGCAGGTCTTGGGTCTGATTTATGAATCTCTTACTCTTTTACTCTTTTACTTGTTTCAGTCATTTGACTGTGGCCATGCTGGAGCACCGCCTTTAGTCGAGCAAATCGACCCCAGGACTTATTTTTTTGTAAGTCTAGTACTTATTCTTTCAGTCTCTTTTGCCGAACCACTAAGTTACGGGGATTGTAAACACACCAGCATCGGTTGTCAAGTGATGTTGGTGGGGACAAACACAGGCACACAAACATATACACACACATACATATATACTGAACCCGGAACCATGTGATTGGTACGCAAGCTACTTACCACATGCCTATTAATTATAATAATTAATAAATAACATTATATCTCTAACCCACAGCCATAGCAAGTTAGAGAGGGACCATATGGAAGGTCCACTTCACTGACAAACATCAAATGTACACAATCAGTTTAATCAAGACCCCATAAGTGCCAGTTTCCCAGTTTCCTTGGTGTATAGGTTCCCCTCCTGGATGCAGGAGGAAAGAGTGAGAGAAAGTTATGGCGAAAGAATCAACAGAAGTTCACCATTACCTTCTGCCGGAGCCGCATTGAGCTTAGGTGTTTCACTCATAAACACACATATCGTCCGGTCTGAGATTCAAACCCGCGATCCCTCGACCGTGAGTTCGCTGCTCTAACCACTAGGCCATGTGCATTAACCCCTTACCCGGCAGAAACGAATATATGCGTTTTGACCGAAATCGTTTTTTTCTATCTCTGGCGAGTTAACTCGTCAAAAGATAGACTCGCCAAAATCGACAGCAAACGAGTTCCTTTGTCTATTATAAACTCTTTTTTGACATATACGAGTATATTCACTCACTTTATACGTCTGGCAGTGACGATTTCTGCCACCTTTCGCTTGAGTAAGGCATTGAAGACCGAGTATGATTTAAGTCACCTGGAGACAGTCGAAGGGTTGGAAGGCACATTTTATGAATAGAAGTATTCACTTTGTTTTTACGTTGTTTTTTTTATACCTTTATATTATAACCCCACCATGTCGATAACCAAATAAAATAACGTGATTTTTTGTAAAAGTAATATGATTTATGAAAAAAACGGGTTAACTCGTTTCTGCCCAAAGCGGTAATTTAAAATCAATATTATTGAATTAAAATTCATAATAAATAAGGTTTGAAATATACCTCGAAATCACCATTCAAAACATAGTAAAATAAAACAATTAAAAAATATGTCTGAAAAAATACATTTATTTTCAAAATAATTGTTGGGTAAGGGGTTAATAACGACAAAATTACTTCACTAAATTCCCAATTATTTGAAAATCAGTTGAAATGAAGGCAGAATATTTCAACAGGAACATCCTAATCATATGACTTAGTTTACTCTTTTACTTGTTTCAGTCATTTGATGCGGCCATGCTGGTGCACCACCCTTTTAACCCCTTACCCGGCAGAAACGAATATATGCGTTTTGACCGAAATCGTTTTTTCTGTCTCTGGCGAGTTAACTCGTCAAAAGATAGACTCGCCAAAATCGACAGCAAACGAGTTCCTTCTCTAAAAACGGGTTAACTCGTTTCTGCCCAAAGCGGTAATTTAAAATCAATATTATTGAATTAAAATTCATAATAAATAAGGTTTGAAATATACCTCGAAATCACCATTCAAAACATAGTAAAATAAAACAATTAAAAAATATGTCTGAAAAAATACATTTATTTTCAAAATAATTGTTGGGTAAGGGGTTAACTAAGTCCCCAGTAGAAGACACAAACAATACATTGATAAAACCCTAATTTTTATGTAAATTTTCATTCTGATTTTTTTTGGTTTTTTTTCTTCTAAAAAGGGTAATGTGGAAATGAATATGAAGAACTCTGACAAACTGACACCATTGCTGCAAGCCATCTCCGGGGGCCACTTTGGGATGATCCACAACTTACTTTCTCACGGCGCTGATATAAATGCTGTCGACAATAACGACAATAACTGCCTGCATCTTGCTGTGAGGAAGGAGGCGTTTCATTCCGAGGATGAATCCCTTGGTGGCATTTTAGACGAGGTACGTTTGAAAATCGTTTGTCAATATTCGTTTGTGTGCCGGTGGCACGTAAAAAGCACCATCCGTTCGTGTCCATTGCCAGCCTCGCCTGGCCCCCGTGCCGGTGGCACATAAAAAGCACCATCCGTTTGTGGCCGTTTGCCAGCCTCGCCTGGCCCCCGTGCCGGTGGCACATAAGAAGTACCGTCCAATCGTGGCCGTTTGCCAGCTCTGTCTGGCACCGGTGCCGGTGGCATGTAAAAAGCACCCACTACACTCATGGAGTGGTTGGCATTAGGAAGGGCATCCAGCCGTAGAAACACTGCCAGATAAGACTGGGCCTGATGAAGCCTTCCGGCTTCACAGACCCCAGTTGAACCGTCCAACCCATGCTAGCATGGAAAATGGCCAGCGCCGCCCCGACTGGCTTCCGTGCCGATGGCACATCAAAAGCACCATCTGATCATGTCCATTGCCAGCCTCGCCTGGCCCCCGTGCCGGTGGCACATAAAAGGCACCATCCGTTCGTGGCCGTTTGCCACCTCTGTCTGGCACCTGTGCGGGTGGCACATAAAAAGCACCCACTACACTCACGGAGTGGTTGGAGTTAGGAAGGGCATCCAGCCGTAGAAACACTGCCAGATCTGACTGGACTGATGAAGCCTTCCGGCTTCACAGACCCCAGTTGAACCGTCCAACCCATGCTAGCATGGAGAACGGACGCTAGACGATGATGATGATGATGATGAGAGACAAACAGACAGACACTGTTTGTCTTGTCTCGATTCACACCAACAAATCCCTCCTCCTTTTACCATTAAGTAATCCAGGCTCTCTTGATAACCCTACATGGAAGCACTCCGTCGGTTATGATGACGAAGGTTCCGGTTGATCCGAATCAACGGAACAGCCTGGTCGTGAAATTAACGTGTAAGTGGCTGAGCACTCCACAGACACGTGTACCCTTAACATAGTTCTCGGGGATATTCAGCGTGACACAGAGAGTGACAAGGCCGGCCCTTTGAAATACAGGTACAACAGAAACAGGAAGTAAGAGTGGAGTGAGAGAAAGTTGAGGCGAAAGAGTACAACAGGGGTCACCACCACCCCCTGCCAGAGCCTCGTGGAGCTTTAGGTGTTTGCGCTCAATAAACACACACAACGCCCGGTCTGGGAATCGAAACCGCGAGTCCGCTGCCCTAACCACTGGGCCATTGCGCCTCCACTCCTACATATATATCATGTAACTGAAGGCAGCAAGTTGGCAGAATCGTTAGCACGCCGGGCGAAATGTGTAGCCGTATTTCGTCTGCCGTTACGTTCTGAGTTCAAATTCCGCGAAGGTCGACTTTGCCTTTCATCCTTTCAGGGTCGATAAATTAAGTATCAGTTACGCACTGGGGTCGATATAATCGACTTAATACCTATGTCTGTCCTTGTTTGTCCCCTCTATGTTTAGCCCCTTGTGGGTAATAAAGAAATAGGTATATCGTCTGCCGCTATGTTTCTGAGTTCAAATTCCATCGAGGTCGACTTTGCCTTTCATCCTGTCGAGGTCGATTAAATAAGTACCAGTTACGCTCTGAGGTCGATATAATCGACTTAATTGCTTTGTCTGTCCTTGTTTGTCCCCTCTATGTTTAGCCCCTTGTGGGTAGTAAAGAAATATATATATCATGTAACTAACAAGTGTCCATTTCCTTCCACCCTCAAGAGCATAGCCCCTCCACTTAAACGCAGCCATCAGAGTGTTAAGGGGAGGTGACCGGTTGATGGGAGGAGATATTATTCCCAAATAACAATGATAGGCACAGGAGTGGCTGTGTGGTAAGTAGCTTGCTTACAACCACATGGTTCTGGGTTCAATTCCACAGCGTGGCACCTTGGGCAAGTGTCTTCTACTATAGCCTCGGACCGACCAAAGTCTTGTGAGTGGATTTGGTAGACGGAAACTGATAGAAGCCCATCGTATATATGTATATATATATATATATATATATATATATATAGGCGTAGGAGTGGCTGTGTGGTAAGTAGCTTGCTTACAACCACATGGTTCTGGGTTCAATCCCACAGCGTGGCACCTTCGGCAAGTATCTTCTACTATAGCCTCGGACCGACCAAAGCCTTGTGAGTGGATTTGGTAGACGGAAACTGATAGAAGCCCATCGTATATATGTATATATATATATATGTGTGTGTGTGTGTATATGTTTGCGTGTCTGTGTTTGTCCCTCTAACATCGCTTGACAACCGATGCCGGTGTGTTTACGTCCCCGTAACTTTAGCGGTTTGGCAAAAGAGACCGATAGAATAAGTACTAGGCTTACAAAGAATAAGTCCTGGGGTCGATTTGGTCACCTAAAGGTGGTGCTCCAGCATGGCCGCAGTCAAATGACTGAAACAAGTAAAAGAGTAATGATAGGGAGAAAAGGAGAGGTTTGTGTAACCTAACAGATGACAACCTTTATAGGGCATGTAGCAGGATAAATACAGAATTCTAACTGAAAAAGCTTTCTATCACACTCCACTGTCGTCATCCACAGATATTTCTTTATTAACCATGGAAATATTATTGATATGTTTGGATATGGCTGTGTGGTGTTGGTTTTGTTATGGCTGAAGAAATTGCTGTGTTTTAGCTGATCTCTCTTAGCTCTGACTAGCAGTATTGCCCGGCTCAATGGGGATTTCAGGGGAGAGTTTCAGGGTGTCGCTGGCGATGTATCGTGATGATCAAAAATCCGGCCTGCTAAAATTTGGTTAAAGTGATTCAAACTGCAGACTCAACGCAAAATGGTCACATTTAATTCAAAGCGTTAAAAATGTTATGAAAACAATTGGTATGTGTTCACAAAGCCCAAACGATTAATACGAAAACACCCTCCAGGCTACATCCTGAAAATTCAATTCTTTGCCGAATTTCTACAATGTTACCGGCGATTCCTTTTTTATATCTTGATTTTTTATTTTTCATGCAATTTACGCATGCTTGCACGCATGGTGAACACAGTTCACGTTAAACAGCTGACTGAGTGAAGTT
The DNA here is from genome assembly GCF_006345805.1 of Octopus sinensis. Lineage (NCBI taxonomy): Eukaryota > Metazoa > Mollusca > Cephalopoda > Octopoda > Octopodidae > Octopus > Octopus sinensis. The sequence goes on from NC_043025.1 coordinate 10,781,162, forward strand.
CACTATTCAATGCATGGGATAAGGCCTAAACAAACACATTATCGATTTTTGCACTTGCGAGATGAATTTCGGAACAGAAATAGCGCAGTTCAATTTTCATTCGCCTAAACTTTAAGCGACCCATTTTTGGTGGTCCTGCGATTTGTTGGCTAGGAGATGTGCCGGGAAGTTAAACACACAGACACACACACAGATACACACACTGAAACACAAGTTGAGTTTTATATATATAGATATAACATATCTGGTTTGCTGTCATGTTATTGTTATATTTATACTAGCAGTATCACCCAGCGTTGCTCGGGTTTGTAATGGAAATAACTATATAAGCATTTTTAGAGAGTTATAGCCAAAAAATAGAAAACAAATGCATTAAAAATGGGAAAAAAATGATGGTAAATTTTTTTTTAAATCGTTGACTCGTAGACATTTTTAGAGAGTTACTTCCCTTATATAATAGCGAAAAAATGCATTAAAATGGAAAAAAATGATGGTAAATTTTTTTTTAAATCGTAGACTCATCGTAGACGCGCGCTAATACCCAGAAGGGCTCGATATTAATCACGACTATAAGATACCCGCTTTTGGTTAAACTGCACCGCAAAATATGGGAGTAGTTAGGAATCTAAATCGTAGGAGACAGACACACAACCTTACTTTTATATATAAAGATATATACAATACTCTCCCATAAGTATTTTTCATTCTATGGCCATTTGGCTTTATCGGACCCCATGTATAGATATTTGTTCCTTTTATATTTCTTGATATATGACTTGATGCTATGATTTTGTTTATAATGTATATATTTGTGTAATACTATGATTATCCTTTTATATATTTCATCATTTTTAGTACTGCACTAAGCTTGAACTGAGCCTAGAAGACAAGCTTTCTGGCTTGGTAGTTGCTGAGTATTTAGCCTATCACGGCGCCAACTTTTACCATGAAAACAAACAAAACCAGACCCCAATGGAACTCATTGAAAATGCAGGTTTAAGAGAGAAGATGCAAACGTTTTTCCCACCACCGTAAGTGTTACCTGGTCATGACAAGAGATAAACCAGAGAATTTTCTATTTTGTACATAATGATGTTTGTGTTTGTTTAGTTGTAATTCTGTGGAGGCGCAATGGCCCAGTGGTTAGGACAGCAGACTCGCGGTCATAGGATCGCGGTTTCGATTCCCAGACCGGGCGTTGTGAGTGTTTATTGAGCGAAAACACCTAAAAAGCTCCACGAGGCTCCAGCAGGGGATGGTGGTGATCTCTGCTGTACTCATTCACCACAACTTTCTCTCACTCTTACTTCCTGTTTCAATGGCCCAGTGGTTAGGGCAGCGGACTCGCGGTCGTAGGATCGCGGTTTCGATTCCCAGACCGGGCGTTGTGAGTGTTTATTGAGCGAAAACACCTAAAAAGCTCCACGAGGCTCCGGCAAGGGATGGTGGTGATCCCTGCTGTACTCTTTCACCACAACTTTCTCTCACTCTTACTTCCTGTTTCTGTTGTACCTGTATTTCAAGGGGCCGGCCTTGTCACTCTCTGTGTCACGCTGAATATCCCCAAGAACTACGTTAAGGGTGCACGTGTCTGAGGAGTGCTCAGCCACTTACACGTTAATTTCATGAGCAGGCTGTTCCATTGATTCGGATCAACTGGAACCCTCTTCGTCGTAACCGACGGAGTGCTTCCATCCAGTTGTAATTCTATCAATACACTAGCAGTATAGCCCGGCGTTGCTCGGGCTTATTTTCTTTTCGACCCTTTAGAATTGGAATTTTTGCATTATGTAGCTTGTTATTCTCTTTAAGTGAACATTTTTCTGGTTGAAATACACAGAAAAATGACGACACAGCAGTCAAAAAATCATAAAAAATAGGGATTTTCATAGAAAAAAGCACCTTTTTGATGTAAATAAATTTTTGGTGTTAACATGGTCCACTTATTTCCACTTTCCTAAAATTTTCATTGCATCTTGCAACCTTTTCAATAGTCTTGACTTTTACTCTTTTACTTGTTTCAGTCATTTGACTGTGGCCATGCTGGAGCATTTTGTTTTCCTAAAATTTTATTTTCATAAAATTTTCGTAGCGTCTTGCAACCTTTTCGGAAAATAAAAATAAGAAATAAGTGGAAATTTTACCGGTGAGTGTGTTGCATTATAAGGCACGAAAAGAAAATGACTCTCCTCAGACACAACAGAAAAATGCTTCAACACACAAACTCATATAAAGAATCTTGCAAACCAAATCCAAAAACAAAACAAAACACATATTTGTTTTAAGTGAATGTTATTGATAGGATATGTTTATATTCTTTCCACAGATTGCCGTGTAAATGGTGTGAAGAAAATAAACCAACGATAACGTTCCGTCCATGTGGACATGTTGTCCTCTGTGAGGAATGCTGTTCCAAAATTCCTCTGAAAAGATGCCCAGAGTGTTTATTATCTATAACTGGAAAATATGGAGTTGGTAAGGATACCATTTTATTATCTGTCTGTTTGTCTCATTTGTTTAACCCTTTAGTGTTCGCATCATTCTGCCAAAATTAATGCCTTTACATCCACATTGTTTTGAACTAATCATGCATTAATCTTGTAGCTATGAGATTTTGATGAGGTAGCTGTTCATTTTTCAAACGATATTGTAGGGCTGGTGTGAGAGACCAGATCTGGCCAGTTTGAACATAAAACAGGCAGAATACTTTTCGCTGGATATGGCCGGTTTAAATGCTAAAGGGTTAAAGTGTGGAATAAAATACTTCATGTCGTGTAGACCCAGGTCTGTCATAGTCCGGCAGATTTATGAATGAAAAGTGTTCTACAAGTCTTTTCTCTGTGATAGTACAACTATCACTATATTCAATAAACGTTTTTTTTTTTACCAAGTTAGAAAACTTGCCACACTTTAAGATACATATGACTAATGAATTGTACTGAAAGATGATTGGTGACTCACTGAAATTTTAATAAATCACAGATTCTCTCAGTAAACATCAATTTTTTGTAGTTGATTGTGAATCATTAGAGGTGTCTTCTGCTATAGCCTCGGGCCAACCAAAGCCTTGTGAGTGGATTTGGTAGACGGAAACTGAAAGAAGCCCGTCGTATATATATATATATATATATATATATATATGTGTGTGTGTGTGTGTATGATTATGCTTGACAACCGATGCTGGTGTGTTTACATCCCCGTAACTTAGCAGTTCGGCAAAAGAGACTGATAGAATAGGCTTACAAAGAATAAGTCATGGGGTCGATTTCCTCGACTAAAGGCAGTGCTCCAGCATGGCCGCAGTCAAATGACTAAAACAAGTAAATGAGTAAATGAGATATGAACATACATAATTTGCTGTGAATATTTTGTTTTTCTAAACAAGGCAGTTCTACCTCTGTTAGGTTTCTTTCTACTGAACGGCCAGGAACAAAGCCTAATGCACAGTCTGTCCCCTGGAATAAAGATTCAACTCTCATCTCTTTATTATCTACAAAAACCAAATCAGTCGGGTTCCTTGTTATTCCTGACATGGTTGTTCTTTACCCTGGGTTTTAGCTCTTCTTTCTTCTTCTTACAGTATTCACCCGGGGTGGGTTGAGCTGGCTTCATTCAACCTCAATGCTGCATCTCTCACAAATGCCGACCAGGCCTGGCGATTTGAGGCTAACGACCGCGTGATCTCCAGCCACTCCCTATTCCAGTGGCGAATGCCGTAGATATTGGGGCCTAGGTTGGGTTCCAGATCAGCCTTGACTGTCATCAGCCAGATTTTTCGTTGTCCACCACGACGTTTTCGCCAACCCTGAAGGGGAGCTGGGGCAATTGCTTCGTAGGTTGGGTTCCAGATCAGCCTTGACTGTCATCTGCCAGGTTTTTCATTGTCCACCACATCGCTTTCGCCAACCCTGAAGGGGAGCTGGGGCAATTGCTTCGTAGGTTGGGTTCCAGATCAACCTTGACTGTCATCAGCCAGGTTTTTCGTTGTCCACCACATCGCTTTCGCCAACCCTGAAAGGGAGATGGGGCAATTGCTTCATAGGTTGGGTTCCAGATCAGCCTCGACTGTCATTAGCGAGGTTTTTCGTTGTCCACCACATCGCTTTCGCCAACCCTGAAAGGGAGCTGGGGCAATTGCTTCCTAGGTTGGGTTCCAGATCAGCCTTGACCGTCATCAGCCAGGTTTTTCATTGTCCACCACATCGCTTTCGCCAACCCTGAAGAGGGGCTGGGGCAATTCCTTCGTAGGTTGGGTTCCAGATCAGCCTCGACTGTCATCAGCCAGGTTTTTTGTTGGCCACCTCATCACTTTCGCCAACCCTGAAGGGGAGCTGGGGCAATTGCTTCGTAGGTTGGGTTCCAGATCAGCCTCGACTGTCATCAGCCAGGTTTTTCGTTGTCCACCACGACGCTTTCGCCAACCCTGAAGGGGAGCTGGGGCAATTGCTTCGTAGGTTGGGTTCCAGATCAGCCTCGACCGTCATCAGCCAGGTTTTTCATTGTCCACCACATCGCTTTCGCCAACCTGAAGGGGAGCTGGGGCAATTGCTTCGTAGGTTGGGTTCCAGATCAGCCTCGACCGTCATCAGCCAGGTTTTTCATTGTCCACCACATCGCTTTCGCCAACCCTGAAGGGGAGCTGGGGCAATTGCTTCGTAGGTTGGGTTCCAGATCAGCCTCGACCGTCATCAGCCAGGTTTTTCATTGTCCACCACATCGCTTTCGCCAACCCTGAAGGGGAGCTGGGGCAATTGCTTCGTAGATGAATTCTCCTGGTTGATGACGGAGGGCATGACCCAGCCAATGCAGACGTCTTATTAGGATGACTTATCAGAGGGAGGTGACTCTGCACAGGTGTCTCACCGAATTGTTGGAGGCAAAGTGTTTTAGCCCTGAGTGTAAAGTTCTATTTTCAAAGTTGCTCTTGTTGTAATCACGGTGTCTTTCCCCCCACCCCATTTAGCCTTCAATTTCTCAAGCAATAGTTGCGATCTGAAGTAGATTTGGTTGCTATTCTTTTAACTTTCATCTTTCATGCTGGCATGACCCTTTCATAATCCTTCTGTATTTCTACAGAATCGGGCGTGGCTGGTAGGTGCGGGCATGGCTGGTAGGCGCGGGCATGGCTGGTAGGCGCGGGCATGGCTGGTAGGCGCGGGCATGGCTGGTAGGCACGGGCATGGCTGATAGGCGCGGGCATGGCTGGTAGGCGCGGGCATGGCTGGTAGGCGCGGGCATGGCTGGTAGGCGCGGGCATGGCTGGTAGGCGCGGGCATGGCTGGTAGGCGCGGGCATGGCTGTGTGGTTAGGGAGCTTGCTTCCCAACTACATGGTTTCGGGTTCAGTCCCACTGTGTGGCACTTTGTGTAGGTGTCTTCCACTATAGCCCCGAGTCGACCGAAGCTTTGTCATTGAATTCGGTAGGTGGAAGTTACTGCCATGTGTGTATGTGTGCGTATAGCTGCTCAGTGCCTCTCTGAAAGAGAGAGAGAGGGATTTCTTGGTTATAATTTCCTGATAAATTGACTGATCCACAGTTTTCTGCTTAACATCTGTGGGCACGTAACAAACACCATCCGATCATGGTTGTGCCAGCCTCGCCTGGCCTCCGCGTCGGTGGCACGTAAAAAACACCATCCAAGCGTGGCCGTTCACCAACCTCGTCTGGCACCTGTGTCCGTGGCACATAAAAAAAAACACCATCCGAGCATGGCCATTCGCCAGCCTCGTCTGGCACCTGTGTCGGTGGCACATAAAAAGCACCCACTACACTCACGGAGTAGTTGGCGTTAGGAAGGGCATCCAGCCGTAGAAACACTGCCAGATCAGACTGGAGCCTGGTGCAGCCTCCTGGCTTCCCAGAACCCAGTTGAACCGTCCAACCCATGCTAGCATGGAAAGCGGACGTTAAACGATGATGATGATGATGATGATGATGATCTGTGTATTTATCTTTTCAGATGGGTCCCAATGTGATGCAGAATCCATATATACGTGTACAATATGTATGGAGCAACGTTGGAACATGGTTTTTGAATGTGGCCACACCACCTGTAAAGAATGCGGAAACCAACTTGATCGGTGCCATTTGTGTCGGAAACGAATTGAGAGAAAGATTATTATTAAACAATGTTAAACCTCACTGATTTTTGTCTCTTGCTATCTCACCTTGTCAGCACCACTCCTTATCGGTCACACCTGTACACCACCGTTTCACTATTTCTCCTTCTCTCTACCATTTATTATAAACTAACTTAAAATCTGCACACCTTGCAGAAGTTTTAGCTGGATCCTGAAAAGAACAATAATAATAAAGTGTTTATTGGTACCCTACTAATATGGTATTGTGGAGGCGCAATGGCCCAGTGGTTAGGGCAGCAGACTCGCGGTCATAGGATCACGGTTTCGATTCCCAGACCGGGCGTTGTAAGTGTTTGTTGAGCGAAAACACCTAAAAGCTCCACGAGGCTCCAGCAGGGGATGGTGGTGATCCCTGCTGTACTCTTTCACCACAACTTTCTCTCACTCTTACTTCCTGTTTCTGTTGTACCTGTATTTCAAAGGGGCCGGCCTTGTCACTCTCTGTGTCACGCTGAATATCCCCAAGAACTACGTTAAGGGTGCACGTGTCTGTGGAGTGCTCAGCCACTTAGACGTTAATTTCACGAGCAGGCTGTTCCGTTGATTTGGATCAACCGGAACCCTCATCGTCATAACCGACGGAGTGCTTCCTATAATAAACTAACTTAAAATCTGCACACCTTGCAGAAGTTTTCGCTGTCTCCTGAAAAGAGCAATAATAATAAAGTGTTTATTGGTACCCTACTAATATAGTATTACTCTACCAATAGTATATCACTCTACCAATATGGCATAATTTTAAATTCAGTTTAACAGAAATCTTGGAAGCTTACAAAGGTTTGGAGTTCTTTAAAAATTTAATTAGAAGATATGTATGTATATATATATATATATATATTGTACAGAGGGCATTATTACACATAAATGCCACACGCTAAGAGGGACATAAGTCATTACTACCAAAATATAACTATATATATATATATATGATGATAATGATATATATATATGGCCTGCTCACTTAGCCAGCGGGGTGGCATCATTCGAAGGCTAAAACAATGTGAACGCATTGTGACCAGCGATGTGTAACAACATCTGATGGTCTGGTCGGTCATGTGATCACGTGATATATATATATATATATATATTACCTTACCTTACCTTGACCGACCAGTCCGTCAGGCGTCCATTTGACACCGCTGGTCACAGCACGCTGTCCACTCCTCTCTGGATCGCGCCTTTCTCATCCACGTGATCCCAATCGTCCTCCTGAAATCGTCACTCCACCGTCGTGGAGGTCTTCCGGGTGGTCTTTTCCACTCACGCGGGTAACACTCGACAACTGCGTGCGTCCACCGATTATCGGTGAGCCGGGTGGCGTGTCCAGCCCATCTATACTTGCTGCGTGTATACTCTGCGATGACATCTCTCACGCCGGACTTCTTTCTGATGATCTTGCTACTTATGTGAAATTCCCTCGCAGTGGAAAGAGTCAAATACCGTCCTGCTGTATAAGAAGGGTGACAGAGAAGATCTAAAGAACTACCGACCCATATGCCTGCTGTCTCACGTGTACAAGCTTTTCACGAAGATATATATATATATATATGTATATATATTATATTAAATTAGAGATAAAACCACTATTAGGCAAATCATACAATGAAAAACTGAAGCCAATACATAAGATTAATTAATTTATATTATTTTAAATATATATCAAAATTATTAAAAAAATATAATTAGTGTTATACTAATTATCTTTTTTTAATAATTTTGATATATATTTAAAATAATATAAATGAATTAATCTTATGTATTGGCTTCAGTTTTTCATTGTATGATTTGCTTAATAGTGGTTTTATCTCTAATTTAATATAATATAATATTTTACTATAAAATTGGATTCAATCCTAAATCTGATTTTTCCCTGTAAGTTTGGATTTATTCCCTAATATTTTATTATATGTATATATATGTATATTGGTAAAAACGGTAAGATAACAAAAGAAAGAAAGAGACCTCAATATTATGTAAATAGAGGAATTTATCTGTAAAATAATATGTGACAATTATTCAATAGCCAAGATAAAACTCTGAGTTTCGGATGCAGAGGTGGAAATCCACACCACCATCTCTTCGGGGTTATCTGGCCATCTGAAAAACCTATATATATATATATAAATATATATTATTGAAATGGATAAATGAATTATCTTGTTACGGATTATTCAAAAGATAACCGATACCTGGGTAGCAAAAATCACAACAGAAAAATCACGGTTGAGGTTACGACCATGGGGTCTCAAACCCATGCCTTAGTGCGGAAATTTGAAGTTTATATATTTAGTGTAGGAAGAAATGGAGCTGAACGAAGATTTAACAAAATTCCTTTTTATTATTTTCTACATATGTTTCAAAGGCTGCAAAGTCCCTAATTCGGATTGAATAAGGAGACCATTTTGCAGCCTTCTATCCAGGAAAATCCAGGAACTTAATTCTCCAACAAAATGCACATCAAACTTTTCGACAAACGCTCGCGAGGAGCCCACGGAATTCCTATTTCTTCCTGAAGAGAAAGACACAATATGGTCTCCTTATTCAATCGGAATTTGGTAAATTGTGGCTTTCGAAACATGTGTAGAATGCAATAAAAGGATTTCTGTTCAATCTTCGTTCAACTCCATTTCTTCAATTCACTAATAATATTAAAACTCAATTATCCGCACCAACGCATAGTTGCAACACCATATGGTTGTACCTCCAACCGTGCTTTCTTCTGCTGTGATTTTTGCTACCA
>NC_043025.1:10795042-10802542 GCF_006345805.1 Octopus sinensis
GTTTCCACAGACCCGGTACTAATCTTGACCTCGAGGGCTATTTGGCGAATAGTTATGCGTCGATCTTCCAAAATGGCAGCCTCATCAATGGCAGAAGGGGGGCCACCAGATCTGGGAGCTGTTTCCACAGAGTTCCGACCATGTTTGAATTCACTATGCCAGCGTTTTACAAGGTCATATGATGGGGCATCATTACCATAAGTTACTTTCATTTCATCAAAAGTCTCCCGTGGTGTGCGTCCTTTCAAATACAAAAACCAGATCACTGCTCGACACCCAACAGGCTCCATTTCACACTTGACTCAGTTCAAACACTTGTAAATCAGAAACCCCAATTAGTTCAGAGCTGTAGTTTGCCACCTACTCTATAGAGATATAAATAATTGCACACGCAAAATTTCAGCTAGATCGAACCAATGCAAGTGGGTCAGGGGCGTTACTTATTGAACGCCCCTCGTAAGATTGTGGTTTCGATTCTTGGACCGGGTGACGCGTTGTGTTCTTGAGCAAAACACTTCATTTCACGTTGCTCCAGTCCACTCAGATGGCAAAAGTGAGTAACACTGCGATGGACTGGCGTCCCATCCAGCTGGGGAACAGATACGCCGTTGAAACTGGGAAAACGGGCCCATTTATTATTTTTTTTATTATATGTTGATAGCATTTTACTACTATCACGTACCTAATAACTATTGAAAAGAACCACAATATCTTACATATAATATATTTCTTTACTACCCACAATGGGCTAAACACAGAGGGAACAAACAAGGACAGACAAACGGATTAAGTCGATTATATCGACTCCAGTGCGTAACTGGTACTTAATTTATCGACCCCGAGAGGATGAAAGGCAAAGTCGACCTCGGCGGAATTTGAACTCAGAACGTGACGGCAGACGAAATACCTATTTCTTTATTACCCACAAGGGGCTAAACACAGACGGGACAAACAAGGACAGACAAACGGATTAAGTCGATTATATCAAACCCAGTGCGTAACTGGTACTTAATTTATCGACCCCGAAAGGATGAAAGGCAAAGTCGATCCTCGGCGGAATTTGAACTCAGAACGTAAAGTCAGACGAAAAACCTATTTCTTTACTACTCACAAGTGGCTAAACATAGAGGGGACAAACAAAGACAGACATAGGTATTAAGTCGATTATATCGACCCCAGTGCGTAACTGGTACTTAATTTATCGACCCCGAAAGGATGAAAGGCAAAGTCGACATTAGCGGAATTTGAACTCAGAACGTTACGGCAGACGAAATACCTATTTCTTTACTACCCACAAGGGGCTAAACATAGAGGGGGCAAACAAAGGCAGACATAGGTATTAAGTCGATTATATCAAACCCAGTGCGTAACTGGTACTTAATTTATCGACCCCGAAAGGATGAAAGGCAAAGTCGATCTCGGCGGAATTTGAACTCGGAACGTTACGGCAGACGAAATACCTATTTCTTTATTACCCACAAGGGGCTAAACACAGAGGGGACAAACAAGGACAGACAAACGGATTAAGTCGATTATATCGAACCCAGTGCGTAACTGGTACTTAATTTATCGACCCCGAAAGGGTGAAAGGCAAAGTCGACCTCGGCGGAATTTGAACTCGGAACGTAGCGGCAGACGAAATACCTATTTCTTTACTACCCACAAGGGGCTAAACACAGAGAGGGAAAACAAAGACAGACATAGGTATTAAGTCGATTATATCAAACCCAGTGCGTAACTGGTACTTAATTTATCGACCCCGAAAGGGTGAAAGGCAAAGTCGACCTCGGCGGAATTTGAACTCGGAACTCGGACGTTAGCGGCAGACGAAATACCTATTCTTTACTACCCACAAGGGGCTAAACACAGAGAGGGAAAACAAAGACAGACATAGGTATTAAGTCGATTATATCAAACCCAGTGCGTAACTGGTACTTAATTTATCGACCCCGAAAGGGTGAAAGGCAAAGTCAACCTCGGCGGAATTTGAACTCGGAACGTAGCGGCAGACGAAATACCTATTTCTTTACTACCCACAAGGGGCTAAACACAGAGGGGAAAACAAGGACAGACATAGGTATTAAGTCGATTACATCGACCCCAGTGCGTAATGGTACTTAATTTATCGACCCCGAAAGGGTGTGAAAGGCAAAGTCGACTCGGCGGAATTGAACTCAGAACGTAACGGCAGACGAACGAAATACCTATTTCTTACTACCCACAAGGGGCTAAACACAGAGGGGACAAACAAAGACAGACATAGGTATTAAGTCGATTACATCGACCCCAGTGCGTAACTGGTACTTAATTTATCGACTCCGAAAGGGTGAAAGGCAAAGTCGACCTCGGCGGAATTTGAACTCAGAACGTAACGGCAGACGAAATACCTATTTCTTTACTACCCACAAGGGCGCTAAACACAGAGGGAAAAACAAGGAAAGACATAGGTATTAAGTCGATTACATCGACCCCAGTGCGTAACTGGTACTTAATTTATCGACTCCGAAAGGGTGAAAGGCAAAGTCGACCTCGGCGGAATTTGAACTCAGAACGTAACGGCAGACGAAATACCTATTTCTTTACTACCCACAAGGGGCTAAACACAGAGGGGACAAACAAGGACAGACATAGGTATTAAGTCGATTACATCGACCCCAGTGCGTAACTGGTACTAATTTATCGACTCCGAAAGGTGAAAGGCAAAGTCGACCTCGGCGGAATTTGAACTCAGAACGTAACGGCAGACGAAATACCTATTTCTTTACTACCCACAAGGGGGTAAACACAGAGGGGCAAAAACAAGGACAGACATAGGTATTAAGTCGATTACATCGACCCAGTGCGTAACTGGTACTTAATTTATCGACTCCGAAAGGGTGAAAGGCAAAGTCGACCTCGGCGGAATTTGAACTCAGAACGCAATGGCAGACGAAACACCGCAAAGCATTTCTCCCGGCGTGCTAACGTATCTGCTGCCAGCTCGCCGCCTTAATCTGCCATGTGCATATCACTGCATACCATTCTCTCCTTCTTCCCCAGTAATTTGAGCTTCAGTATACATATAATCATATGAACTGATGCAACACACCGTTCAGCTGCTTCCTTCTTGTTATTACATGTATTCGAGTGACAGCGATAAGGTTTAGTATACACACCCAAACACAAAGTACACTCTTATGCACCCAGGATCATACGACGCACAATTATCGTCAAATCTACACAGATCCACTTAAAAAGCACATCCTTGTTCAAACAAATTCTGTGGGATGGAGTAACGTTACTGTATGGAGAACGCTTACGAAGTAGGAACCCGGTATTAGTTATGTTTTTTAAGTCTAGTACATATCCTATTGCACACTCTTGCCATTGTCGAACCGCTATGTTACGGGGGCGTAATCATAGCAGTAGCATTACTAAGCACAGGCACAATCGCACGCATAAACGCACACACATATACACACACACACACTCACATATATATGTATGTGCATTTGTATACATACATAATATATGTATATATAATATATATATATATATATATATATATATAATATATATATACTCTTTATTTGTTTCATCAGCATTTGACTGCGGCCATGCTGGAGCACCGCCTTTAGTCGAGCAAATCGACCCCGGGACTTATTCTTTTGTAAGCCAGTACTTATTCTATCGGTCTCTTTTGCCGAACCGCTAAGTGACGAGACGTAAACACACCAGCATCGGTTGTCAAGCAATGCTAGGGGGACAAACACAGACACACACACACACACACACATTATATATATATATATATATATATATATATATATATATATATATATATACATATATACGACAGGCTTCTTTCAGTTTCCATCTACCAAATCCACTCACAAGGCATTGGTCGGCCCGGGGCTATAGCAGAAGACACTTGCCCAAGGTGCCACGCAGTGGGACTGAACCCGGAACCATGTGGTTGGTTAGCAAGCTACTTACACACAGCCACTCCTGCGCCTATATATATATATATATCTTTATTTTTATCTTTAACTAGTTTCAGCTCACGAGCTGTGGCCATGCTGGGGCACTGCCATTTGGTGTTACTACATGATTTTACTTCACGAATGCTTTTTAGCAATTGCCATTTGGTGCATGAGAGAGTTTGATGCAGCTGCCCTCATCTGCACCTCCTGCCGTGAAGTTGGTTCATCTGGGATACCTGACAGGAAGAGATCCAGTTTTATTTTAAAGACATCTGCATCCACCCATGCAGGTCTCTCACGTTCTTCGGGATATATTGAAGAGCTGTAGGCCTCGGAAGCCCAGGCTATCACAGTATCTTGTCCTACATCTTGATGGCAAATTTGGAGTCCTTGGCACTATATACATACATACATATATATATATATATATATATATATATATATATATATATATATATATATATATATATATATATATATATATGTATATATGTATATATATATATATATATATGTATATATACATATATATATATACATATGTATATATGTATATATATATATATATACATATATATATATGTATATATATATATATTATATATACATTATATATATATATACACATATATATATATATATACATATATATATTATATATATATATATATATATATATATATACACTTGCGTCAGAAATTAATTAGCACTTCTCAAATTTCTACATTAAATAGGTTAAATCAATTAACCTATGTGCTGTTCAAAACGTCTTACGCGATGAGAAAACTTAGTATGCTGTGATTTCGGTCCTTGCGAGGCGCTACCTATATCTATTAAACAAAGGAAGATTTTTCTGCATCCACACTCCAATTTGTTGCACTGCTATGTCAACATCATAAGGCTGTAGACTCTCAAACTGCTCTGCAAACAAAGTTACGTCATCGTTCTGCGCATCAGTGAACTCGCAACAAAGCAATAGTTCGAGATATGGCCACTAGGTGACAGCACATACCTTGAGTGAAGAGCAAATCAAGGGTGCTAATTAATTTCTGACGGTAGTGTATATATATATGTGCAGTGGGGGGAAATAAATATTCGTACATGTCAAAATTCTTTATTTATCCAATTTCTAATGAAAATAAATGAGATATACCAATACTATATATGCATACACATGCATAAACTAAGAATATGCAAAAGAAACTAATAACTTATAGTAACTATATAGTATCTTTTCCCTGTTATCAAGGGAAAAATACACTCATCAATATATATTGCGACGCAAATGATCTCATGGTTTGCAACACTAACTTCAGGAAACCTACCAGCCACCTAGTCACCTACCGATCGGATCGACATACCAGCCAAATTGACTACATCCCTGCCAAGAAAAGGGAAAGATGGCTGCTTATAAATGCCAAAACCTTCCCAGGCGAAGATTGTACCCCACAACATAGACTGGTAGTTAGTGACTTTAGGATCAGGACTAAGAGGACGACCAGAAGACGACCAACATGGAGAAGAAGATCTGGAAGCTTAAAGATCCTGCAAATGGACAGAGATTTAGGGACATATTACTTGAAGCATTTGATGAAGTAGAAGGGGATATAGCTTCACATGGGGTAGAAGACAACTGGAGGATTCTAAGGGACAACCTGCTGAGAGCCACTGACCAGATCTGTGGCTGGTGCAAAGTCCCCTCAAGAACTAAAATAACGTGGTGGTGGAACAATGTTGTAGACAGGGTTATTAGAGAAAAGAGACAGGCTTGGAAGGACTGGGAAAATGGGGGTAGCAGGGAATTGTATCAGACTGCCAAAAGAGAAGCTAGGAGACAGGTTTATTTAGCTAGAGGGGAAGCAGATAAGAAAAAATTTGCCAATGTTCTGCACCGTGAAGACCAAAGACTTGAGGTATTCCGCGTCGCAAGACAGTGTGTGAGAGAGAATCGTGATGTGGTAGGAGAGAAATGTGTTCGCATAGATGATGGTTCACTTGCGCTAAATGACGATGCAAAGAGAGAGGTTTGGAGACGCCACTATGAAAGGTTGCTGAATAAAGAAAATGAATGGGATAAAGAGAGTCTGCCGAATGTCGACCCAACAGAGGGACCAGCAATCCGAGTTGACAGTTCCTTGGTAATTAAGGCAATTAGAAGCATGAAGACAGGGAAAGCCCCAGGCCCATCAGGAATTACTGCAGAGATGCTCAAGATATCTGGTAGTGTCGGCTATAGCCTAGTCATCCGTATAGTTAACCAGGTGATACACGAAGGAGTCATTCCCAATGACTGGTGTAGCAGCATAATAGTCAACTGATACAAAGGTAAAGGTGACGCCCTAGATACAAGTAATTACAGAGGTATCAAGCTGTTGGATCAGGTAATGAAGGTTACGGAGAGGGTCATAGCCCAACTAATTAGAGAGAGAGTTAGTTTAGATGAGATGCAGTTTGGATTCGTGCCAGGGAAAAGCACCACTGATGCTATATTCCTGGTAAGGCAGCTGCAGGAGAAATATCTAGCCAAAGATAAGCCCCTGTACCTGGCTTTCGTTGACATGGAGAAAGCCTTCAACAGGGTCCCCCGATCCCTTATCTGGTGGTCAATGAGGAAACTAGGGATAGATGAATGTTTAGTGAGAGCCGTGCGAGCCATGTACAGAGACGCTGCTAGTAAGGTGAGGGTTGGCAACGAGTACAGTGAAGAATTCCGGGTAGAGGTAGGGGTCCACCAAGGTTCAGCCCTCAGCCCCCTCCTATTTATCGTAGTCCTCCAGGCAATAACGGACGAATTCAAGACAGGATGCCCCTGGGAGCTCCTCTATGCTGATGACCTTGCTCTAATTACTGAGTCACTATCAGAACTGGAGGAGAAGTTTCAGGTGTGGAAGCAAGGATTAGAATCGAAGGGCCTTAGAGTCAACCTAGCTAAAACCAAAGCCGTAATAAGTAGGAAGGTAGACAAATCACAAACGCCTTCAGGTAGATGGCCTTGCTCGATCTGTAGGAAAGGCGTAGGTAGAAACTCTATAAGATGCACCAAGTGTAAGCTATGGACACACAAGAGGTGCAGCAACGTCAAGGGAAGGCTAACTAGGAAGATAGTTTTTGCATGTGGCAGATGCTCAGGAGCAATAAACACTGAAAATGCGCAGAGAGCAACTTCCGCCACATTCTAGGGAGAAAAACTAGAAATAGTTGATAGCTTCCGTTACCTAGGTGACCAAGTCAGTAGCGGGGGCGGGTGTGTTGAAAGTCTAACTGCTAGAGTAAGAATAGCCTGGGCAAAGTTCAGAGAGCTCTTACCTCTGCTAGAGACAAAAGGCCTCTCGCTGAGAGTAAAAGGCAGATTGTATGATGCATGTGTACGTACAGCCATGCTACATGGTAGTGAAACATGGGCTGTGACAGCTGAGGATATGCGTAAGCTCGCGAGAAATGAAGCCAGTATGCTCCGATGGATGTGTAATGTCAGTGTTCATACTCGACAGAGTGTAAGTACCTTGAGAGAGAAGTTGGACCTAAGAAGCATCAGTTG
>NC_043025.1:10812542-10852542 GCF_006345805.1 Octopus sinensis
TTAACTCATCGTTACCAAATCCTATCTTTCTTTTCTCCGGTTCTAAATCTCAAGAAAACCAATATCTACTCTATTTTACTATTTTACTCTTTTACTCTTTTACTTGTTTCAGTCATTTGACTGCGGCCATGCTGGAGCACCGCCTTTAGTCGAGCAACTCGACCCCAGGACTTATTCTTTGTAAGCCCAGTACTTATTCTATCGGTCTCTTTTGCCGAACCGCTAAGTGACGGGGACATAAACACACCAGCATCGGTTGTCAAGCAATGCTAGGGGTACAAACACAGACACACAAACACACACACATACATATATATACATATATACGACAGGCTTCTTTCAGGTTCCATCTACCAAATCCTCTCACAAGGCATTGGTCGGCCTGGGGCTATAGCAGAAGACACTTGCCCAAGGTGTCACGCAGTGGGACTGAACCCGGAAACATGTGGTTGGTTAGCAAGCTACTTACCACACAGCCACTCCTGCGCCTATATATATATATATATATATATATATATATATATATCTTCTTTCTTTCTTCTTTCTTTCTTTCTTTCTTTTTTCCCCTTTCTAATTTTAAAAAAAACTTTTTTAAAACATAAATATTCTTGACAAGTCATACAATGACGAAAACCGGTTGAATAAATATATATTTATATATTTTATCAATTTCTCATTTTATTAAAATTTTCTTTCATTTGAGCATTCTGCATTTAAAAAAAAAAAAAAAAAAAAATTTTCCTTACTTATCATTTCTCCACGTGCGGTCAACACAACCCCACCATTTATTGATCTATATATATACATATACATATATACGACGGGCTTCTTTCAGTTTCCGTCTACCAAATCCACTCACAAGGCTTTGGTTGGCGCGATGCTATAGTAGAAGACACTTGCCCGAGGTGCCACGCAGTGGGACTGAACCCGGAAACATGTGGTTGGTTAGCAAGCTACTTACCACATAGCCACTCCTGCTGTATAAATTTTGTAGAATTTATACGATTATGATATTATAGCATTAATTATGATCATGACAGTGAGGTTTCGTTCTGTGATTTTGTTGAAAAGTTTACATTCAAGTTTTCATTGCCACTAAAATGTTTCAAGAAAGGACAGTTCTATCACCGAGAAAAACATAAATATAATTTCTTTGTATTCTGTTTGATTCCTGAAATGTCACACTTTATGTCTTCTTAAAGATAAACTTCTGTTTTCATTACATTAAAGCTGATTGCAAAATCACCAAAGGAGATTGCGTCGCAGATGATAGGAGGGTAGACCAGTTCTGTAAAGGAAGCTGTTTCACAATTCCTCGTAAGTTTAGAAATATTAATCGTATTTAATATCACTTGATTTAATAACATAATACAGCTCTTATTCTCATATCTTGTATCATCCATCATCTTTTAATAATTTTATAATCCGTCGATAGAATGTGATATTCTGTGGTAATCTGTGTCTTTGCTGTGCGTGCTGTGATATATATAACTACGTCTGTTACATATAAATAGAGAATACCAAACTCATTCCCGATGGATACCGTATTTATTACAACGAGTGGCTTGTAAACGTATCTAACGAACGAAAGCGAGTTAGATACGTTTACAAGCCACGAGTTGTAATAAATACGGTATCCATAGGGAATGAGTTTGGTATTTTATTTCTTACACACGAATAAACGACCATATTTTATTAACCCAATAACTAAATTCTTCACGTTTAGTTGTAACTTATGAATGACAAAAGTAGTGCCGTCACCGTGACCTCAGGTTATCATCATGGATTGACCAATCAGAAGCAGCGCTGTCACCGTGACCTCGGGTCATCACCATGGATTGACCAATCAGAAGCAGCGCTGTCACCGTGACCTCGGGTCATCACCATGGATTGACCAATCAGAAGCAGCGCTGTCACCGTGACCTCGGGTCATCACCATGGATTGACCAATCAGAAGCAGCGCTCGCAGTATCTGACATATGTTAGATACCAAAAATATCTCAAAGTGTTCTCACTCACATGTGTGTAATAATTACGTGTACATGCATGTATCACACACATAAATGAAATACTGGTTTCAGTCTATAAATTTCCATCACTGTAAAAACAAGAGAGAGAGAGAGAGAGAGAGAGAGAGAGAGAGGGGGGGAGAGAGAACCATGATTTGTCAATTTTATAAGAATCCAAGGAGGAGATTCGAGTATCTCATAAGAAAAAATACATATTAATGGGTTACTGTTGTCTACTGTTAGGTAGAAAACAAGTAAAGTTGTCTCATTGGCTACACATTAAAAAAAATATGTAACTTGCTCAATTAATTTTAAAAATTGAAAAGAATGAACTATGATGTATTTCAAAATGGTTACCGTTTTTTATAAAGAAATTTAAATGTAGAGGTGTTAATATACTCTCTTTTACTCTCTTTTACTTGTTTCAGTCATTTGACTGCGGCCATGCTGAAGCACCGCCTTTAATCGAGCAACTCGACCCCGGGACTTATTCTTTTGTAAGCCCAGTACTTATTTTATCGGTCTCTTTTGCCGAACCGCTAAGTAACGGGGACATAAACACACCAGCATCGGTTGTCAAGCAATGCTGGGGGGACAAACACAGACACACAAACACATACACACACACACACACACATACATATATATATATATATATATACATATATACGACAGGCTTCTTTCAGTTTCCGTCTACCAAATCCACTCACAAGGCATTGGTCGGCCCGGGGCTATAGTAGAAGACACTTGCCCAAGGTGTCACGCAGTGGGACTGAACCCGGAACCATGTGGTTGGTAAACAAGCTACTTACCACACAGCCACTCCTGCGCCTATAGATATAGTATATCTTTGTTTATAACATTCACGTGATAAATACCAATGCCAAATTTTATCTTTTCTCTGATTTAGTTCTAGTTATTAATATAAGTATGAATTTTCGAGTTTATTAAAGTTTAAAGTAGACTTCATTTTTCAAGATTGTGAAAGATTTAAACGCCACTCCACAAATGTTGACAAAGTTGTTATAGCTGGGATATTCAGTTCCCAACAAGACCTGAAGGCATATATATATATATATATATATATATATATATATATATATATATCTATATATAACGGGAAGCTTTATGAAAATAGACAAAAGACGAAGGCAGGTGGAAAACAAACAAACAATTGTATTAGTATGGCGCTCAGGAAATATAAATAAAACAAGTCTTTAACGTTTCGAGCCTACGCTCTTCAACAGAAAGATACAGAGAGAGAGAAAAACACAGAAAGAAGGAGAGAAAAAAAATGCGTGCAGTAACTGACGAATCAACATGGCGATCTGATTTTGGCCAGAGGTCAAAGATCAAACATGAGACGCGAGAGCGAAATAAGGGGAGATAATAGGGTTGATAATAGGGTTGAATGACCCTAGGATAGGTCTGGACAGGCGTATGTATAGGATTGGTGTATGTATTAGTATGTATTAGTACGTATTAATATATATATATATATATTATATATATATATATATATATATATGTGCGTATGTTATCTTCTTCGAATGTTCAATCTTCAATTTATCCCTTGACTACGAGTCACCTCTTACTGACTTTCCTATGAGAAAAAAAAATCAAATGAAAGGAACCTCTTAGATGTATCTTAGAACTTCCATATTTCAAGAATTTACAAAAAAATAACAAAAAACCTATAAGTCTGCACTGATGAATGGCACCTTTCTGTTGTTGGTTGACCTGCTGAAAACATTCGTGTCCGATGGCATCACTTTGTCTCCAACAATTCGGTGCGACACCAGTGCAGAATCACCTCCCTCCGACAAGTCATCCTAACGAGACGTCTGCGTTGGCTGGGTCATGCCCTCCGTCGTCAACCAGGAGAATTCATCTACGAAGCAATTGCTCCAGCTCCCCTTCAGTGTTGGCGAAAGCGATGTGGTGGACAACGAAAAACCTGGCTGATGACAGTCGAGGCTGATCTGGAACCCAACCTACGAAGCAATTGCCCCAGCTCCCCTTCAGGGTTGGCGAAAGCGATGTGGTGGACAACGAAAAACCTGGCTGATGACAGTCGAGGCTGATCTGGAACCCAACCTACGAAGCAATTGCCCCAGCTCCCCTTCAGGGTTGGCAAAAGCGATGTGGTGGACAACGAAAGAAACTGGCTGATGACGGTCAAGGTTGATCTGGAACCCAACCTATGAAGCAAGTGCCCCAGCTCCCCTTCAGGGTTGGCGAAAGCGATGTGGTGGACAACGAAAAACCTGGCTGATGACAGTCAAGGCTGATCTGGAACCCAACCTACGAAGCAATTGCCCCAGCTCCCCTTCAGTGTTGGCAAAAGCGATGTGGTGGACAACGAAAGAAACTGGCTGATGACGGTCAAGGCTGATCTGGAACCCAACCTATGAAGCAAGTGCCCCAGCTCCCCTTCAGGGTTGGCGAAAGCGATGTGGTGGACAACGAAAAACCTGGCTGATGACAGTCAAGGCTGATCTGGAACCCAACCTACGAAGCAATTGCCCCAGCTCCCTTTCAGGGTTGGCGAAAGCGATGTGGTGGACAACGAAAAACCTGGCTGATGACAGTCGAGGCTGAACTGGAACCCAACCTATGAAACAATTTCCCCAGCTCCCCTTCAGGGTTGGCGAAAGCGATGTGGTGGACAACGAAAAACCTGGCTGATGACAGTCAAGGCTGATCTGGAACCCAACCTACGAAGCAATTGCCCCAGCTCCCCTTCAGGGTTGGCGAAAGCGATGTGGTGGACAACGAAAAACCTGGCTGATGTCAGTCAAGGCTGATCTGGAACCCAACCTAGGCCCCAATATCTACGGCATTCGCCGCTGGAATAAGGAGTGGCTGGAGATCATGCGGTCGTTAGCCTCAAATCGTTTGTGAGAGATGCAGCATTGAGGATGAATAAAGCCAGCTCAACCCACCCCGGGTGAATGCTCTCAAGTCAAGTCTGCTGAAATCATACCCTAATGTTCTGAGAAAGAAATGGACGCACTGGATAATGTAGAAACGGGATAGACATGGGTGTAAAGCCTTTAATCATCATTGTTCGACCGTGGTCGAGACAATGGAATTTACTATGCTACGCCAGACTTCACGGTCCATCATGGCATTACGGAGGTCCTGTTGCTGGATGCCTGTATCCCTGGAGATTACATCAGGGTAGGAGAGTGTGCGCCCTCTGGTATCGCGAGTAGATGGCTTCCAGAGGAGAAGAGCAGAAATTACCGCATTTTCAGCTCTACAACAATGTCCAGCAAACTGGACTCTCCTACCTTTCACTAGAGATGACACAGGTGGTAGTTTCCCATATATTTGCATTTTGGTTGGATGACGCTTCCACGAGAGATTTTGAGCTCTCATAAGGAGGCGAGCGTAAGTTCCATCCAACCACCTCTCAAGCTTCTTTGATAACGTCCAGGTTTCTGAGCCATATAGTAGAATTGGTTCGACTGTGGCTTTGAAGATTTTAAGTTTGAAATCTCAACAACCCTGCAACCTATGGCTCTGAGATGATACTGGTGGTAGTTTCCCATATATTTGCATTTTGTTTGGATGACGCTTCCACGAGAGATTTTGAGCTCTCATAAGGAGGCGAGCGTAAGTTCCATCCAACCACCTCTCAAGCTTCTTTGATAAAGTCCAGGTTTCTGAGCCATATAGTAGAATTGGTTCAACTGTGGATTTGAAGATTTTAAGTTTGAAGTCCCTACTTAGATTTGATGACCAGATCTTATGCATGTCATGCATAAGATCTGGTTTAATCATTAATCAGTTCAATCAATGCTGAATGATAGCTAAATAACAACAAGAGCATTAAACGATGAGTCATTAGATATTAGGGAAATATGTAAATAAACTTGAAGCCTCAGAATCTGTAGTTCTTAATCCCTAATTGCCATATCCTTTCTATGTCTGAGACCAAAATTATGCGATATATAATAAATTAATGTTAAAAGTAGATAGAAGAGCATCGTAGAAGTAAACAGTATGCAAACTGAATCTAATAGTAATACGTAGATTGATTTACGGAGATGTACTTGCATAGCAAGTGATTTGATCTGAGATCGTGTGCTGAAACAAAAAAAAATATATATATAATATATAATATAATGAAATTATTGTATACAGTGCTCAGGTGCACCACAACTTGTCAGAAAGTGCATATAAAGTACATGCAGTAATGTAGAAATGTCTGGAAAGCGAACAATGTATGAGTCAGATACATGCTTGTGTGTGTATGGAGCGGAGAAAATCAGGTGTAAGTGTTGGCGAATCTCAGGAAGCATGGAAGTTTTGAAGGATGCAGTGCTCTGACATCTAACAACTGATGCCAGCAGTTTGTTCCATGCTCCAGCGTGTGTATGGAGGGGAGAAGATCAGATGTAGTGTTGGTGAATCTCAGGAAGCATGGAAGTTTTGAAAGATGCAGTGCTCCGACATCTAACAACTGATGCCAGCAGTTTGTTCCATGCTCCAGCGTGTGTGTGGAGGGGAGAAGATCAGATGTAGTGTTGGTGAATCTCAGGAAGCATGGAAGTTTTGAAGGATGCAGTGCTCCGACAACTAACAACTGATGCCGGCAGTTTGTTCCATGCTTCAGCAACTTTCAGCGTGAAAAAAATGTTTCCTGAAGTCATGGGAGCTGTGCTGTTTTCTTACTTTGTAAATATGTCCACGGGTGTTAGATGGGTGGAGTTTGAAAAGGTGCTCAGAGTTATTGTTTGTACGATGGTTGATAATTTTATGGGTGTCTGCCAAGTCAGCGACAAATTAAACTTAAATGTTGAAGTGAATCGAACGGCTTTTGTGTGTTTCTTAAATGGCTTACAAACACCTTCCACGCTGCAATTGTAGATTGATTTATTTCTCATCATTGAGATTGTTCTTTATAAGGTATGAATCTTCACCCTATGTTCATCTAAAGACGTTTGTATATCTTAGATATTCATTAATATTAACAAAATAAATTTCGTGAATTGTTGAAAGAAGTTTTGTGATATTGTTGGTATTTTATCTTTCTAAAGAGCATTGTGAAAACCATAAAGGAGCTGACTTATTTGGAAAAGACCAAAAGTTCCAGTGTCACTGTAAAAACATTAGTAACTGTGGTTTCCGGATCCATAGTAAATGTGAAGGAGGATGCTTACCTGGATATAAAGAGCCATATTGCCAAACACGTAAGTAAAATACAATTCTATATTTAAGAGATGAGGAATTGTGTGCATTATCTACATTATTTACATTATTTATATATGTATATATATATGTATGTTTGTGTGTGTATATGTTTGTGTGTCTGTGTTTGTCCCCTAGCATTGCTTGACAACCGATGCTGGTGTGTTTATGTCCCCGTCACTTAGCGGTTCGGCAAAAGAGACCAATAGAATAAGTACTGGGCTTACAAAGAATAAGTCCCGGGGTCGATTTGCTCGACTAAAAAAAAGGCGGTGCTCCAGCATGGCCGCAGTCAAATGACTGAAACAACTAAAAGAGTAAAGAGTAAAAGAGAGATATTTGCTCTCATCTTGTTTGTTGTTAACATAACGTTTCGGCTGATATACCCTCCAGCCTCCTTCAGGTGTCTTGGGGAAATGAGAACCCAGGTTCGAAATTTCCCCCAAGACACCTGAAGAAGGCTGGAGGTTATATCAGCCGAAACGTTGTGTTAACAATAAACAAGATGAGGGCAAATATCTGTTGAATGTAAATAATGTAAATAATGTAAACAATGCACGTGAGTAAAATATTAGCAGGATTGCTGAAGATTATATCGTAAAGTGTACTAGCCATCTGAATGTGGCTAGCCACTGGGGGTGGGTGTTACTGACGCTTTTAGCCCCAGGAGATCGACAATGCTTTCAGACAGTTTTCCTAAATCAGTGACTGTGGTTGCTGGGAAAAACATTAAATAGTTATTCGCAAACAGGTCTCCTTCATCGAAAACCGGTGTTTACCATACGTTGACGAGAGGCAAAAACCTCGAAACTATAGTCCGTATGTATCACTTAGGTTTTCGAGGGAGGATGACCTCCCTTTGCAAATATCATAAGGGCACAGAAATTGTGTCTAAAGCCAGCTGGAGACGTCGATCTCCTGGGGCTAAAAGCGTCAGTAACACCCACCCCCAGTGGCTTGCCACATTCAGATGGCTAGTACACCTTACGTTGTCGAGCGGTTACTGTTTATATCTCGTTCAGAGATTTATTATTGCTTTCAGACAGTTTTTCTAAATCAGTGACAGTGGTTGCTGTGAAAAAACGTTAAATATTATTTGCAGAGGGTCTCCTTCATCGAAAACTGGTGTTTACCATACGTTGACGAGAGGCAAATACCTTGAAACTATAGTCCGTATGTATCACTTGAATTTTCGAGGGAGGATGACCTCCCTTTGCAAATATCATAAGGGCACAGAAATTGTGTCTAAAGCCAGCTGGAGACGTCGATCTCCTGGGGCTAAAAGCGTCAGTAACACCCACCCCCAGTGGCTAGCCATATTCAGATGGCTAGTACACCTTACGTTGTCGAGCGGTTACTGTTTATATCTCGTTCAGAGATTTATTATTGCTTTCAGACAGTTTTTCTAAATCAGTGACAGTGGTTGCTGTGAAAAAACGTTAAATATTATTTGCAGAGGGTGTCCTTCATCGAAGACCGGTGTTTACCATGCGTTGACGAGAGGCAATTACCCTGAAACTATAGTCCGTATGTATCACTTAGGTTTTCGAGGGAGGATGACTTCCCTTTGCAAATATCATAAGGGCACAGAAATTGTGTCTAAAGCCAGCTGGAGACGTCGATCTCCTGGGGCTAAAAGCGTCAGTAACACCCACCCCCAGTGGCTAGCCACATTCAGATGGCTAGTACACTTTACGTTGTCGAGCGGTTACTGTTTATTTCTCGTTCGGAGATTTATTAATGCTTTCAGACAGTTTTTCTAAATCAGTGACAGTGGTTGCTGTGAAAAAACGTTAAATATTATTTGCAGAGGGTGTCCTTCATCGAAGACCGGTGTTTACCATGCGTTGACGAGAGGCAATTACCCTGAAACTATAGTCCGTATGTATCACTTAGGTTTTCGAGGGAGGATGACTTCCCTTTGCAAATATCATAAGGGCACAGAAATTGTGTCTAAAGCCAGCTGGAGACGTCGATCTCCTGGGGCTAAAAGCGTCAGTAACACCCACCCCCAGTGGCTAGCCACATTCAGATGGCTAGTACACTTTACGTTGTCGAGCGGTTACTGTTTATTTCTCGTTCGGAGATTTATTAATGCTTGAAGATTATATATTCTGTTTAAATTACAATTTCCTGAAACCTGGGCTGACCGAAAGTTATGTATTTCTGATGATAAATACAATTGTTTAACGCTTGACTTTCATTCCAAACATTTTAATTCTGATGACTAAATCGAAATTTTAAGTACGACATGGAAAAATATTAAGGCCTTCTGTATATAGAAAAATGGAGCCCGCCCCCAAATACTTCATTAATGCACAAGTTTGCAGATAGACAGGACTGTGTTGCATTTATAAAACGGTTTTCATAAAATAACGGTTTAACTAAATCAGAATTAAAAGGCTGCGAGCTGGCAGAAAAGTTAGCACGCCGGGTGAAATGCTTAGTGGTATTTCGTCTGCCGCTACGTTCTGAGTTCAAATTCCGCCGAGGTCGACTTTGCCTTTCATCCTTTCCGGGTCGATTAGATAAGTACCAGTTACGCACTGGGGTCGATATAATCGACTTAATCCGTTTGTCTGTCATTGTTTGTCCTCTCTGTGTTTAGCCCCTTGAGGGTAGTAAAGAAATAGGTATTTTGTCTGCCGTTACGTTGTGAGTTCAAATTCCGCCGAGGTCGACTTTGCCTTTCATCCTTTCGAGGTCGATAAATTAAGTACCAGTTACGCACTGGGGTCGATATAATCGACTTAATCCATTTGTCTGTTCTTGTTTGTCCTCTCTGTGTTTAGCCCCTTGTGGGTAGTAAAGAAATAGGTATTTTGTCTGCCGTTACGTTGTGAGTTCAAATTCCGCCGAGGTCGACTTTGCCTTTCATCCTTTCGAGGTCGATAAATTAAGTACCAGTTACGCACTGGGGTCGATATAATCGAATTAATCCATTTGTCTGTTCTTGTTTGTCCTCTCTGTGTTTAGCCCCTTGTGGGTAGTAAAGAAATAGGTATTTCGTCTGTCGTTCTCCAATTTTTCAGTTTAATAATCTAAAATAATTTTTTTCTTTCTATACAGGGAAATATCATGAATTCATAAAGAATGAGTCTAGTAAGACAAACAAGCATTCGTATCTGTTTTCCTCTGATAACAAAAAGGAAGTGAAACCTCCAATGAAAATACGATTTAGGAACAAATACAGATTTAATACAGTAGAAATTTACAGTAATTATTCTGGTGAGAAACATTTCTTTTTCTAATACATTGTTGATAATGATTGTAGTGGTTATATAGTGGAGGCGCAATGGCCCAGTGGTTAGGGCAGCGGACTCGCGGTCGTAGGATCGCGGTTTCGATTCCCAGACCGGGCGTTGTGAGTGTTTACTGAGCGAAAACACCTAAAAGCTCCACGAGGCTCTGGCAGGGGATGGTGGTGATCCCTGCTGTACTCTTTCGCCGCAACTTTCTCTCACTCTTACTTCCTGTTTCTGTTGTACCTGTGGAGGTGCAATGGCCCAGTGGTTAGGGCAGCGGACTCGCGGTCATAGGATCGCGGTTTCGATTCCCAGACCGGGCGTTGTGAGTGTTTATTGAGCGAAAACACCTAAAGCTCCACGAGGCTCCGGCAAGGGATGGTGGTGATCCCTGCTGTACTCTTTCACCACAACTTTCTCTCACTCTTACTTCCTGTTTCTGTTGTACCTGTATTTCAAAGGGCCGGCCTTGTCACTCTCTGTGTCACGCTGAATATCCTCGAGAACTACGTTAAGGGTGCACGTGTCTGTGGAGTGCTCAGCCACTTGCACGTTAATTTCACGAGCAGGCTGTTCCGTTGATTCAGATCAACCGGAACCCCCGTCGTCGTAACCGACGGAGTGCTTACATCCGGTGGTTACATTTTTTATGACGGTAAATTGAAATTAATTTGTTTTAAATTTACAGCATTTAGAGATTATTTATTGATGATGGTGGAGGATATCGACTCTCTCTTTTACTCTTACTCTTTTACTTGTTTCAGTCATTTGACTGCGGCCATGCTGGAACACCGCCTTTAGTTGAGCAAATCGACCCCGGGACTTATTCGTTTGTAAGCCCAGTACTTATTCTATCGGTCTTTTTTGCCGAACCGCTAAGTGACGGGGACGTAAACACACCAGCATCGGTTGTCAAGCAATGCTAGAGGGACAAACACAGACACACAAACACATACACACACACACACACACACACACACACACACACATATATATATATATATATATATATATATATATATATTATATATATATACGACAGGCTTCTTTCAGTTTCCGTCTAAAAAATCCACTCACAAGGCATTGGTCGGCCCGGGACCATAGCAGAAGACACTTGCCCAAGGTGCCATGCAGTGGGACTGAACCCGGAAACATGTGGTTGGTTAGCAAGCTACTTACCACACAGCCACTCCTAAAATGCACCATAAAAGTTCAATAATATTGAGATCTGGGGACTGTGGTGGCCAGAAGATAAGATGTTCGACTTCACTAGAATGTTCTTCGTGCCATTCAGTAACAACTTTAGCTGTGTGAATTGGTGCATTATCATTCTGAAAATTACGTTTCCCGCCGGAAACAGTTCCACAACCATAGGATAAATTTGATCAGATAAAATGTTAAAAGAGTCTTGATTATTAATCCTGCCATGAAGGGAAACCATTGGGCTGGCGGATTTCCAAAATATAGCCCCTCAGATCATCACAGATCCTCCTCCATGTTTAACAGTTAGAAAAATGCAGTCTGGGTCAAATGCTTCTTTTGGCTCTCTCCGCGCGTATACTTGCCCAGTGGTCAGAAATAAGGTAAAAGATGACTCGTCTGAGAAAATAATATTCCTCCACTGCATGTTGTTACTTCACTCTAAATGCTTTGCAAAGTTTGTTTTTGAAAGTAGTGGTTTTCTGATTGCAGCCCTCCCGTGAAATCCGGTGTTGTGCAGCTCCCAGCGAACAATTTTTGTGAAAACTGGGTTCTCGAGGTGGTCATTAAGCTCAGCAGTAATTTTGGGAGCTATACTTTTGTGATCCTTTCTAACAATTCGCGTAAGAGTCTGACAGTCCCTATCTGAAAGTTTTAGTTATCTTCCGGTATTTTGTTTCAACGAGGAGGTTTTTCCCTCTTTCTCTCAAAGGCGGTCATTACTTTCAAGACAGTACTTCTTGATATTCCAAACATTTCGGCTGTTTTCGTCACGCTAGCGCCTGCCACACGAACACCAACAATTTTACCTCTTTGAAAGTCCGATAGATCTGTTATTTTAATGAATTTTAATTACCTTTTTTCTGGTGACATCTGAAGAGAAACAGCAATTTTAGCAAAAAAATATTAAGCAACACTAATAATATCTCAAAAAACATAAAAATAAACAAGATTTTGACAGTTTTATAGATATTTCAAAATTATGATGCTATGATGCTTGGTGTTTACATTATATTGTCCTACCCCTGTATATATACATACACATACATATATATATATAAATATAAATATTATATATATATATATATATATATCAGAACGCCATGTTGGATCGTTAGCCCCTACACGCAATTTTTTTCTCTCCTTGTTTCTTTTCCGTGTATCTTTCTGTCGAAGAGCGTAGGATCGAAACGTAAAAGGCTTGTTTTATTTATATTCCTGGGCGCCATATTAATACATTGTTTGTTTGTACTCCACCTGCCTTCGTCTTTTGTTTATTTTCGTAAACCTTCCCGTTATATATATATATATATATATATATATATACATACATATAAAATTAGAAAAAGAAAACACCTCTTATCAATTCAAAATGAACAATTAAATTACACCATCTAGAAAATTACATATAATAGAAAAGTTAAAATTAAAATAACAATAAAATGTAGAGATTAAGTAAATTGCAAAAAATAATAATAAAAATGTATATAATATACCTATTATATACATTGTTATTATTATTTTTGCAATTTACTTAATCTCTACATTTTTTGTTATTTTAATTTTAACTTTTCTATTATATGTAATTTTCTAGATGGTGTAATTTAATTATTCATTTTGAATTGAGAAAAGGTGGGTTTTCTTCGAATATTTTATATATATATCATATTGTGTGTAATTTGATTTAGTATTTCTTAATTGAATTCTTTTTCTTTGTAAGTTTGGATTTTATTCCCTCAAATAATAATTATATATATATATATATATATATATTATATATATATATTATATATATATATATATATATATATATATAATATATATATATATATATATAATATATATATATATATATATATATATATATATATATATATATATATATATATTATATATATATATATGTTTGTGTGTCTGTGTGTGTGTTGTGTGTGTACACACATTTACAGGCATAAATCTATTTTTGTGTATATACTCTTCCCTGCAGATGCAACAATGAAGGTTACGTATCCGATCGGAATGGACTGCAAACTAAACTCAAATGGAAGCAAGACAATTTGCACTGGTGATGTTTTGGCTAGAGACTTGTATATCGACGGGAAGGCAGAATTTTATCGTATTACATTATATGGTAAGTTTACATCTCGTATTAATAGCGATTTTCAATTGTTTCTTCTAATTTATTTCTGTTATTTTATTTCATATGTAGTAAGTGATACCAAAACATTTTATCCTGAACACCTTACTCCCCTGGGCATGGACACATTGAAACTCCGACGTCTGGCAGCTGACTTGGCAGACACCCATAAAATTATTAACCATCTTACAAACAATAACTCTGAGCACCTTTTCAAACTCCACCCATCTAACACCCGTGGACATATTTACAAAGTAAGAAAACAGCACAGCTCCTTCCATGACTTTCGGAAACATTTTTTCACATTAAGAATTGCTGAAGCATGGAACAGACTGCCAGCATCAGTTGTTAGTTGTCAGAGCACTGCATCCTTCAAAACTTCCATGCTTCCTGAGATTTGCCAACACTACACTTGATTTTCTCCCCTCCATACATACGCAGGCATGTATCTGACATCCAAGAGAATACCCTCCATCAGGCATTTGCCATATTCTGAACGCCTTACTTCCCTGGGCATGAACACATTGAAACTCCGACGTCTGGCAGCTGACTTGGCAGACACCCATAAAATTATCAACCATCGTACAAACAATAACTCTGAGCACCTTTTCAAACTCCACCCATCTAACACCCGTGGACATATTTACAAAGTCAGAAAACAGCACAGCACCCATGACTTCAGGAAACATTTTTTCACGCTGAGAGTTGCTGAAGCATGGAAAAAACTGCCGGCATCGGTTGTTAGTTGTCGGAGCACTGCATCCTTCAAAACTTCCATGCTTCCTGAGATTCGCCAACACTACACTTGATTTTCTCCCCTCCATACATACGCAGGCATGTATCTGACATCCAAGAGAATACCCTCCATCGGGCATTTGCCATATTCTGAACGCCTTACTTCCCTGGGCATGAACACATTGAAACTCCGACGTCTGGCAGCTGACTTGGCAGACACCCATAAAATTATCAACCATCGTACAAACAATAACTCTGAGCACCTTTTCAAACTCCAACCATCTAACACCCGTGGACATATTTACAAAGTCAGAAAACAGCACAGCACCCATGACTTCAGGAAACATTTTTTTCACGCTGAGAGATGCTGAAGCATGGAAAAAACTTCCGGCATCAGTTGTTAGTTGTCGGAGCACTGCATCCTTCAAAACTTCCATGCTTCCTGAGATTCGCCAACACTACACCTGATCTCCTCCATACACACGCTGAAGCATGGAACAAACTGCCGGCATCAGTTGTTAGTTGTCGGAGCACTGCATCCTTCAAAACTTCCATGCTTCCTGAGATTCGCCAACACTACACCTGATCTTCTCCGCTCCATACACACGCTGAAGCATGGAACAAACTGCCGGCATCAGTTGTTAGTTGTCGGAGCACTGCATCCTTCAAAACTTCCATGCTTCCTGAGATTCGCCAACACTACACCTGATTTTCTCCCCACCATACACACGCTGAAGCATGGAACAAACTGCCGGCATCAGTTGTTGGTTGTCAGAGCACTGCATCCTTCAAAACTTCCATGCTTCCTGAGATTCGCCAACACTACACTTGATTTTCTCCCCTCCATACACACACAAGCATGTATCTGACTCATACATTGTTCACTTTCCAGACATTTCTACATTACTGCATGTACTTTATATGCACTTTCTGACAAGTTGTGGTGCACCTGAGCACTGTATACAATAATTTCATTATTATTATTATTTTAAAATCAAACGACAATTTATCACACATCTTTTCATCGAAGCAAATTGAAATGGGAAATGTTCTTAAAGTTGTTTCAAGGTTTTCAACTTTGTTAAAGGTGGCGGCTTAAACAGTCGTCTTTTTTACGTTGTTGTGAGAAGATACGGCATCTGAACATGAAGCATTGTTTTTCCACACGAACGTACGACGGCTATCAGAGGGAAACATGCTTGGACACGGCTAATGAACTACGAAAAGGAGTAACAATATTCCTTAAATTTGCAGTAGAAGGCAAATCATATATTTATTACATACATGTGAGTGAGAACACTTTGAGATATTTTTGCTACCTAACATATGTCAGATACTGCGAGTGCTGCTTCTGATTGGTCAATCCATGGTGATGACCCGAGGTCACGGTGACAGCGCTGCTTCTGATTGGTCAATCCATGGTGATGACCGGAGGTCACGGTGACAGCGCTGCTTCTGATTGGTCAATCCATGGTGATGACCCGAGGTCACGGTGACAGCGCTGCTTCTGATTGGTCAATCCATGGTGATGACCCGAGGTCACGGTGACAGCGCTGCTTCTGATTGGTCAATCCATGGTGATGACCCGAGGTCACGGTGACAGCGCTGCTTCTGATCGGTCAATTCATGGTGATGACCCGAGGTCACGGTGACAGCGCTGCTTCTGATTGGTCAATCCATGGTGATGACCGGAGGTCACGGTGACAGCGCTGCTTCTGATTGGTCAATCCATGGTGATGACCCGAGGTCACGGTGACAGCGCTGCTTCTGATTGGTCAATTCATGGTGATGACCCGAGGTCACGGTGACAGCGCTGCTTCTGATTGGTCAATTCATGGTGATGACCCGAGGTCACGGTGACAGCGCTGCTTCTGATTGGTCAATTCATGGTGATGACCCGAGGTCACGGTGACAGCGCTGCTTCTGATTGGTCAATCCATGGTGATGACCCGAGGTCACGGTGACAGCGCTGCTTCTGATTGGTCAATCCATGGTGATGACCCGAAGTCACGGTTACAGCGCTGCTTCTGATTGGTCAATTCATGGTGATGACCCGAGGTCACGGTGACAGCGCTGCTTCTGATTGGTCAATCCATGGTGATGACCCGAGGTCACGGTTACAGCGCTGCTTCTGATTGGTCAATTCATGGTGATGACCCGAGGTCACGGTGACAGCGCTGCTTCTGATTGGTCAATTCATGGTGATGACCCGAGGTCACGGTTACAGCGCTGCTTCTGATTGGTCAATTCATGGTGATGACCCGAGGTCACGGTGACAGCGCTGCTTCTGATTGGTCAATCCATGGAGATGACCCGAGGTCACGGTTACAGCGCTGCTTCTGATTGGTCAATTCATGGTGATGACCCGAGGTCACGGTGACAGCGCTGCTTCTGATTTGTCAATTCATGGTGATGACCCGAGGTCACGGTGACAGCGCTGCTTCTGATTGATCAATCCATGGTGATGACCCGAGGTCACGGTGACAGCGCTGCTTCTGATTGGTCAATCCATGATGACCCGAGGTCACGGTGACAGCGCTGCTTCTGATTGGTCAATTTATGGTGATGACCCGAGGTCACGGTGACAGCGCTGCTTCTGATTGGTCAATCCATGATGATGACCCGAGGTCACGGTGACAGCGCTGCTTCTGATTGGTCAATCCATGGTGATGACCCGAGGTCACGGTGACAGCGCGCTGCTTCTGATTGGTCAATTCATGGTGATGACCCGAGGTCACGGTTACAGCGCTGCTTCTGATTGGTCAATTCATGGTGATGACCCGAGGTCACGGTGACAGCGCTGCTTCTGATTGGTCAATCCATGGAGATGACCCGAGGTCACGGTTACAGCGCTGCTTCTGATGGTCAATCCATGGTGATGACCCGAGGTCACGGTGACAGCGCTGCTTCTGATTTGTCAATTCATGGTGATGACCCGAGGTCACGGTGACAGCGCTGCTTCTGATTGATCAATCCATGGTGATGACCCGAGGTCACGGTGACAGCGCTGCTTCTGATTGGTCAATCCATGATGACCCGAGGTCACGGTGACAGCGCTGCTTCTGATTGGTCAATTTATGGTGATGACCCGAGGTCACGGTGACAGCGCTGCTTCTGATTGGTCAATCCATGATGATGACCCGAGGTCACGGTGACAGCGCTGCTTCTGATTGGTCAATCCATGGTGATGACCCGAGGTCACGGTGACAGCGCCGCTACTGGTTGGTCAATTCATGGTGATGACCCGAGGTCACGGTGACAGCGCTGCTTCTGATTGGTCAATCCATGGTGATGACCGGAGGTCACGGTGACAGCGCCGCTACTGGTTGGTCAATTCATGGTGATGACCCGAGGTCACGGTGACAGTGCTGCTTCTGATTGGTCAATCCATGGTGATGACCCGAGGTCACGGTGACAGCGCTGCTTCTGATTGGTCAATCCATGGTGATGACCCGAGGTCACGGTGACAGCGCTGCTTCTGATTGGTCAATCCATGGTGATGACCCGAGGTCACGGTGACAGCGCTGCTTCTGATTGGTCAATTCATGGTGATGACCCGAGGTCACGGTGACGGCACTACTTTTGTCATTCATAAGTTACAACTAAACGTGAAGAATTTAGTTATTGGGTTAATAAAATACGGTCGTTTATTCGTGTGTAATAAATAAAATACCAAACTCATTCCCTATGGATATCGTATTTATTACAATTCGTGGCTTGTAATAAATACGGTATCCATAGGGAACTCGTTTGGTATTCTCTCTGTAATTTGTATCAAATTTTACAGTATTCTAAAATGTCAAATGGTATTGATTGAGACTCAAATGAATTTGGAAATCTTTAACTGAATTTCATCCAGATTACCTTGTTGCAGGTATGATTGGGGTCAGATTCTCATTCCAAAGATAGCAGAAACTATCCTCTTCTCTTCAAATATATATTTACTTGTTTCAGTCATTTTGACTGCGGCCATGCTGGAGCACCGCCTTTAATCGAGCAACTCGATCCCGAGGCTTATTCTTTGTAAACCCAGTACTTATTCTATCGGTCTCTTTTGCCGAACCGCTAAGTGACGGGGACGTAAACACACCAGCATCGGTTGTCAAGCAATGCTAGGGAGACAAACACAGACACACAAACATACACGCACGCACACATATATATATATACATATATACGACGGGCTTCTTTCAGTTTCCGTCTACCAAATCCACTCACAAGGCTTTGGTCGGCCCGAGGCTATAGTAGAAGACACTTGCCCAAGGTGCCACGCAGTGGGACTGAACCCGGAACCATGTGGTTGGTAAACAAGCTACTTACCACAGAGGCCCCAGATCAAGAAGCCCCAATGCAACTACCCAGTGTGCCCATACCTTAAAACCGAAATGTGTAGAAACTGTTGATTTATTTTTGATATAATCATTTCAAGTTTTCCTTTACGGCTATCTAACAGAAATCGTTTTAAACTTTTCCCAACTTTCCTTAAGTATTTTATGGAAGCACTCCGTCGGTTACGACGACGAGGGTTCGGGTTGATCCGATCAACGAAACAGCCTGCTCGTGAAATTAACGTGTAAGTGGCTGAGCACTCCACAGACACGTGTACCCTTAACGTCGTTCTCGGGGATATTCAGCGTGACACAGAGAGTGACAAGGCCGGCCCTTTGAGATACAGGTACAACAGAAACAGGAAGTAAGAGTGAGAGAAAGTTGTGGTGAAAGAGTACAGCAGGGATCACCACCATCCCCTGCCGGAGCCTCGTGAAGCTTTATGTGTTTTCGCTCAATAAACACTCACAACGCCCGGTCTGGGAATCGAAACCGCGATCCTTCGACCGCGAGTCCGCTGCCCTAACCACTGGGCCATTGTGCCTCCATAAGTAGTTTATACATGTACATGAATTGCATATTTTTTTTATTTCTTATATGTAGATAAATTTCTACAATTTTAAGATAGTAAAAGTTAAATATAGTAAATATCCTTACTACTTGATAAATTACCTGATTTGTGAGATTTTGGAAGATTCAATTTTATCTCTCTCTATATAAACGGCAGTTTGTCTGTCTGCGTGTCTGTGTGTCTGTTAGGTTGTACCCTCACCCTGACCACGGCTTTCAACCGATTCTGATGAAACTTGATACACACATAGCCCAATGTCATAATTCAAAACTAACACAGCGAAAATTTGGAAAAGTTCCCCCAGTTCTGAAAAAAATCGATAAATTCGACATGGGGTCGAGAATCAGAAACACAAACCACAGACTGTCTAGGGGACGCAACTCGACCTTTTTAACTCTCAAAAAAAATTTACCATCATTTCTTTTCTCCATTTTTTTGCTATTTTTTGGCTATAACTCTCTAAAAATGCTTTATAGTTATTTCCCTTACAAACCCGAGCAACGCCGGGCGATACTCTTTACTCTTTTACTCTTTTACTTGTTTCAGTCAGTTGACTGCGGCCATGCTGGAGCACCGCCTTTAGTCGAACAAATCGACCCCGGGACTTATTCTTTGTAAGCCCAGTACTTATTCTATCGGTCTTTTTGCCGAACCGCTAAGTGACGGGGACGTAAACACACCAGCGTTGGTTGTCAAGCAATGCTAGGGGGACAAACACAGACACACAAACACACACATACATATATATATATATATATATATAATATATATATATATATATATATATATATATATATATACGACAGGCTTCTTTCAGTTTCCGTCTACCAAATCCACTCACAAGGCATTGGTCGGCCCGGGGCTATAGCAGCAGACACTTGCCCAAGGTGCCACGCAGTGGGACTGAACCCGGAACCATGAGGTTGGTAAGCAAGCTACTTACCACACAGTCACTCCTGCGTCTATATATATAAATATACGACAGGCTTCTTTCAGTTTCCGTCTACCAAATCCACTCACAAGGCATTGGTCGGCCCGGGGCTATAGCAGCAGACACTTGCCCAAGGTGCCACGCAGTGGGACTGAACCCGGAACCATGAGGTTGGTAAGCAAGCTACTTACCACACAGTCACTCCTGCGTCTATATATATAAATATACGACAGGCTTCTTTCAGTTTCCGTCTACGAAATCCACTCACAAGGCATTGGTCGGCCCGGGGCTATAGCAGAAGACACTTGCCCAAGGTGCCACGCAGTGGGACTGAACCCGGAACCATGTGACTGGTTAGCAAGCTACTTACCACACAGCCACTCCTGATATAAATATACATATATACGACAGGCTTCTTTCAGTTTCCGTCTACCAAATCCATTCACAAGGCATTGGTCGGCCCGGGGCTATAGCAGAAGACACTTGCCCAAGGTGCCACGCAGTGGGACTGAACCCGGAACCATGTGGCTGGTTAGCAAGCTATTTACCACACAGCCACTCCTGCGCCTATACTGCTAGTATTCAGTAAATGTTTTATTTTCATGCACATTTAAAAAGAAATTGTTTCGATATTATCAATGCAGGATGTCCACCAGTATTGTATGGAGAAGACTGCATCAATGAATGCCATTGTTCTCGAGGAGAATCATGTCACCAAATTTCTGGAATCTGTAAGAATGGCTGCGAAGATGGATGGTATGGGGAGAAGTGTGACAACAAAACATACGGTGAGTAGATATTTCACTCTTCTACTCTTTTACTTGTTTCAGTCATTTGACTGCGGCCATGCTGGAGCACCGCCTTTTTTTTAGTCGAGCAAATCGACCCCGGGACTTATTCTTTTTTGTAAGCCCAGTACTTATTCTATCGGTCTCTTTTGCTGAACCGCTAAGTTTACTCTTTTACTTGTTTCAGTCATTTGACTGTGGCCATGCTGGAGCACCACCTTTTTAGTCGAGCAAATTGACCCCGGTCGGGACTTATTCTTTTTTGTAAGCCCAGTACTTATTCTATCGGTCTCTTTTGCTGAACCGCTAAGTTTACTCTTTTACTTGTTTCAGTCATTTGACTGTGGCCATGCTGCAGCACCGCCTTTTTAGTCGGTCGAGCAAATCGACCCCGGGACTTATTCTTTTTTGTAAGCCCAGTACTTATTCTATCGGTCTCTTTTGCTGAACCGCTAAGTTTACTCTTTTACTTGTTTCAGTCATTTGACTGTGGCCATGCTGGAGCACCGCCTTTTTAGTCGGTCGAGCAAATCGACCCCGGGACTTATTCTTTTTTGTAAGCCCAGTACTTATTCTATCGGTCTCTTTTGCTGAACCGCTAAGTTTACTCTTTTACTTGTTTCAGTCATTTGACTGTGGCCATGCTGGAGCACCACCTTTTTTTTAGTCGAGCAAATCGACCCCGGGACTTATTCTTTTTTGTAAGCCCAGTACTTATTCTATCGGTCTCTTTTGCTGAACCGCTAAGTTTACTCTTTTACTTGTTTCAGTCATTTGACTGTGGCCATGCTGGAGCACCGCCTTTTAGTCGAGCAAATCGACCCCGGTCGGGACTTATTCTTTTTTGTAAGCCCAGTACTTATTCGATCGGTCTCTTTTGCTGAACCGGTAAGTTTACTCTTTTACTTGTTTCAGTCATTTGACTGTGGCCATGCTGGAGCACCGCCTTTTTCGTCGGTCGAGCAAATCGACCCCGGGACTTATTCTTTTTTGTAAGCCCAGTACTTATTCGATCGGTCTCTTTTGCTGAACCGCTAAGTTTACTCTTTTACTTGTTTCAGTCATTTGACTGTGGCCATGCTGGAGCACCGCCTTTTAGTCGAGCAAATCGACCCCGGGACTTATTCTTTTTTGTAAGCCCAGTACTTATTCGATTCGATCAGTCCCTTTTGCTGAACCGCTAAGTTTACTCTTTTACTTGTTTCAGTCATTTGACTGTGGCCATGCTGGAGCACCGCCTTTTTCGTCGGTCGAGCAAATCGACCCCGGTACTTATTCTTTTTTGTAAGCCCAGTACTTATTCGATCGGTCTCTTTTGCTGAACCGCTAAGTTTACTCTTTTACTTGTTTCAGTCATTTGACTGTGGCCATGCTGGAGCGCCGCCTTTTAGTCGAGCAAATCGACCCCGGGACTTATTCTTTTTTGTAAGCCCAGTACTATTCTATCGGTCTCTTTTGCTGAACCGCTAAGTTTACTCTTTTACTTGTTTCAGTCATTTGACTGTGGCCATGCTGGAGCACCGCCTTTTAGTCGAGCAAATCGACCCCGGTCGGGACTTATTCTTTTTTGTAAGCCCAGTACTTATTCGATCGGTCTCTTTTGCTGAACCGGTAAGTTTACTCTTTTACTTGTTTCAGTCATTTGACTGTGGCCATGCTGGAGCACCGCCTTTTTCGTCGGTCGAGCAAATCGACCCCGGTACTTATTCTTTTTTGTAAGCCCAGTACTTATTCGATCGGTCTCTTTTGCTGAACCGCTAAGTTTACTCTTTTACTTGTTTCAGTCATTTGACTGTGGCCATGCTGGAGCACCGCCTTTTAGTCGAGCAAATCGACCCCGGGACTTATTCTTTTTTGTAAGCCCAGTACTTATTCGATTCGATCAGTCCCTTTTGCTGAACCGCTAAGTTTACTCTTTTACTTGTTTCAGTCATTTGACTGTGGCCATGCTGGAGCACCGCCTTTTTCGTCGGTCGAGCAAATCGACCCCGGTACTTATTCTTTTTTGTAAGCCCAGTACTTATTCGATCGGTCTCTTTTGCTGAACCGCTAAGTTTACTCTTTTACTTGTTTCAGTCATTTGACTGTGGCCATGCTGGAGCGCCGCCTTTTAGTCGAGCAAATCGACCCCGGGACTTATTCTTTTTTGTAAGCCCAGTACTTATTCGATTCGATCTGTCTCTTTTGCTGAACCGCTAAGTTTACTCTTTTACTTGTTTCAGTCATTTGACT
Organism: Octopus sinensis; assembly: GCF_006345805.1. Classification (NCBI taxonomy): domain Eukaryota; kingdom Metazoa; phylum Mollusca; class Cephalopoda; order Octopoda; family Octopodidae; genus Octopus; species Octopus sinensis. The sequence goes on from NC_043025.1 coordinate 10,835,919, forward strand.
GTGGCCATGCTGGGGCACCACCTTTTTTTTTAGTCGAGCAAATCGACCCCGGGACTTATTCTTTTTTGTAAGCCCAGTACTTATTCTATCGGTCTCTTTTGCTGAACCGCTAAGTTTACTCTTTTACTTGTTTCAGTCATTTGACTGTGGCCATGCTGGAGCACCGCCTTTTAGTCGAGCAAATCGACCCCGGTCGGGACTTATTCTTTTTTGTAAGCCCAGTACTTATTCTATCGGTCTCTTTTGCTGAACCGCTAAGTTTACTCTTATCCTTGTTTCAGTCATTTGACTGTGGCCATGCTGGAGCACCGCCTTTTTAGTCGAGCAAATCGAACCCGGGACTTATTCTTTTTTGTAAGCCAGTACTTATTCGATTCTATCGGTCGCTTTTGCTGAACCGCTAAGTTTACTCTTTTACTTGTTTCAGTCATTTGACTGTGGCCATGCTGGAGCACCGCCTTTTAGTCGAGCAAATCGACCTCCGGGACTTATTCTTTTTTGTAAGCCCAGTACTTATTCTATCGGTCTCTTTTGCTGAACCGCTAAGTTTACTCTTTTCTTTGTTTCAGTCATTTGACTGTGGCCATGCTGGAGCACCGCCTTTTTTAGTCGAGCAAATCGACCCCGGGACTTATTCTTTTTTGTAAGTCCAGTACTTATTCGATTCTATCGGTCGCTTTTGCTGAACCGCTAAGTTTACTCTTTTACTTGTTTCAGTCATTTGACTGTGGCCATGCTGGAGCACCGCCTTTTAGTCGAGCAAATCGACCTCCGGGACTTATTCTTTTTTGTAAGCCCAGTACTTATTCTATCGGTCGCTTTTGCTGAACCGCTAAGTTACTCTTTTACTTGTTTCAGTCATTTGACTGTGGCCATGCTGGAGCACCGCCTTTTAGTCGAGCAAATCGACCCCGGGACTTATTCTTTTTTGTAAGCGCAGTACTTATTCGATTCGATCAGTCTCTTTTGCTGAACCGCTAAGTTTACTCTTTTACTTGTTTCAGTCATTTGACTGTGGCCATGCTGGAGCACCGCCTTTTTTAGTCGGTCGAGCAAATCGACCCCGGGACTTATTCTTTTTTGTAAGCCCAGTACTTATTCAATCGGTCTCTTTTGCTGAACCGCTAAGTTTACTCTTTTACTTGTTTCAGTCATTTGACTGTGGCCATGCTGGAGCACCGCCTTTTAGTCGAGCAAATCGACCCCGGTCGGGACTTATTCTTTTTTGTAAGCCCAGTACTTATTCGATCGGTCTCTTTTGCTGAACCGGTAAGTTTACTCTTTTACTTGTTTCAGTCATTTGACTGTGGCCATGCTGGAGCACCGCCTTTTAGTCGAGCAAATCGACCCCGGGACTTATTCTTTTTTGTAAGCCCAGTACTTATTCGATTCGATCAGTCCCTTTTGCTGAACCGCTAAGTTTACTCTTTTACTTGTTTCAGTCATTTGACTGTGGCCATGCTGGAGCACCGCCTTTTTCGTCGGTCGAGCAAATCGACCCCGGTACTTATTCTTTTTTGTAAGCCCAGTACTTATTCGATCGGTCTCTTTTGCTGAACCGCTAAGTTTACTCTTTTACTTGTTTCAGTCATTTGACTGTGGCCATGCTGGAGCGCCGCCTTTTAGTCGAGCAAATCGACCCCGGGACTTATTCTTTTTTGTAAGCCCAGTACTTATTCGATTCGATCTGTCTCTTTTGCTGAACCGCTAAGTTTACTCTTTTACTTGTTTCAGTCATTTGACTGTGGCCATGCTGGGGCACCACCTTTTTTTTAGTCGAGCAAATCGACCCCGGGACTTATTCTTTTTTGTAAGCCCAGTACTTATTCTATCGGTCTCTTTTGCTGAACCGCTAAGTTTACTCTTTTACTTGTTTCAGTCATTTGACTGTGGCCATGCTGGAGCACCGCCTTTTAGTCGAGCAAATCGACCCCGGTCGGGACTTATTCTTTTTTGTAAGCCCAGTACTTATTCTATCGGTCTCTTTTGCTGAACCGCTAAGTTTACTCTTATCCTTGTTTCAGTCATTTGACTGTGGCCATGCTGGAGCACCGCCTTTTTTAGTCGAGCAAATCGAACCCGGGACTTATTCTTTTTTGTAAGCCCAGTACTTATTCGATTCTATCGGTCGCTTTTGCTGAACCGCTAAGTTTACTCTTTTACTTGTTTCAGTCATTTGACTGTGGCCATGCTGGAGCACCGCCTTTTAGTCGAGCAAATCGACCTCCGGGACTTATTCTTTTTTGTAAGCCCAGTACTTATTCTATCGGTCTCTTTTGCTGAACCGCTAAGTTTACTCTTTTCTTTGTTTCAGTCATTTGACTGTGGCCATGCTGGAGCACCGCCTTTTTTAGTCGAGCAAATCGACCCCGGGACTTATTCTTTTTTGTAAGTCCAGTACTTATTCGATTCTATCGGTCGCTTTTGCTGAACCGCTAAGTTTACTCTTTTACTTGTTTCAGTCATTTGACTGTGGCCATGCTGGAGCACCGCCTTTTAGTCGAGCAAATCGACCTCCGGGACTTATTCTTTTTTGTAAGCCCAGTACTTATTCTATCGGTCGCTTTTGCTGAACCGCTAAGTTTACTCTTTTACTTGTTTCAGTCATTTGACTGTGGCCATGCTGGAGCACCGCCTTTTAGTCGAGCAAATCGACCCCGGGACTTATTCTTTTTTGTAAGCGCAGTACTTATTCGATTCGATCAGTCTCTTTTGCTGAACCGCTAAGTTTACTCTTTTACTTGTTTCAGTCATTTGACTGTGGCCATGCTGGAGCACCGCCTTTTTAGTCGGTCGAGCAAATCGACCCCGGGACTTATTCTTTTTTGTAAGCCCTGTACTTATTCGATCGGTCTCTTTTGCTGAACCGCTAAGTTTACTCTTTTACTTGTTTCAGTCATTTGACTGTGGCCATGCTGGAGCACCGCCTTTTTTTTTAGTCGAGCAAATCGACCCCGGGACTTATTCTTTTTTGTAAGCCCAGTACTTATTCGATCGGTCTCTTTTGCTGAACCGCTAAGTTTACTCTTTTACTTGTTTCAGTCATTTGACTGCGGCCATGCTGGAGCACCGCCTTTTAGTCGAGCAAATCGACCCCGGGACTTATTCTTTTTTGTAAGCCCAGTACTTATTCGATCGGTCTCTTTTGCCGAACCGCTGAGTGACGGGGACGTAAACACACCAGCATCGGTTGTCAAGCAGTGCTAAGGGGACAAACACAGACACACAAACACACACATACATATACATATATATACATATATACGACAGGCTTCTTTCAGTTTCCGTCTACCAAATCCACTCTCAAGGCATTGGTCGGCTCGGGGCTATAGCAGAAGACACTTGCCCAAGATGCCACGCAGAGGGACTGAACCCAGAACCATGTGGTTCGTAAGCAAGATACTTACCACACAGCCACTCCTGCGCCTTTGTTCCAGTATCCTTTGTTCAGGATTCTGGGATACTTAGATACTTAGATAGCATTCGACCAGAACTTACCCGTGGAGGCACATGGCCTAGTGGTTAGAGCAGCGGACTTGCGGTTGAGGGATCGCCGGTTCGAATCTCAGACCGGTTGATGTGTGTATTTATGAGCGAAACCCCTAAGCTCCATGCGGCCCCGACAGAAGGTAATGGTGAACTTCTACCAGTCAGTAGAGGCACATGGCCTAGTGGTTAGAGCAGCGGACTTGCGGTTGAGGGATCGCCTGTTCGAATCTCAGACCGGGCGATGTGTGTGTTTATGAGCGAAACACCTAAGCTCCACGCGGCTCCGGCAGAAGGTCATGGCGAACTTCTGCTGACTCTTTTGCCACAACTTTCTCTCACTCTTTCCTCCTGCATCTTGCAGCTCACCTGTGACGGACCGGCATCCCGTCCAGGTGGGGTACCTATACGCCAAGGAAACCGGGAAACCTGCCCTTATGAGCCAGGCATGACTCGAGAAGGAACAAACGAACTTACCCAGGCCATGACTAACCTAAAAGCAGCACGCTAGAAAACATTTATTCATGCTTCATGTATGTTACCGTCATGCTTTGGGCACCATAGCCCATGCGAGAAAGAGTTATTGTTTGCAAGGATACATCCGGTTGTAGTTGTAAATCTGGAATTTCTTGGGGTTATTTATTCCGGAAACGTTTGAATGTTGAGATTATGTGTCTTGGATTGATGTTAAATGGAGCATCACCCTTGAGAGCAGGACCAGTTGAGCAAAATGGTTCTGTCTCAGTGTTGTAATGTGACAAGCGTGGGCACGTTTTGTAGGGGACAGATGGCATTGGGATCAAGTCTAGGTTGAATTTTAAAGTTGATACCAGCATGTTGGACTATTTTCTACATTTGAGACCGATAGAATAAGTACTAGGCTTATATATGTATGTGTGTGTTTGTGTGTCTTTGTTTGTCCCCCTAGCATTGCTTGACAACCGATGCTGGTGTGTTTATGTCCCCGTCACTTAGCGGCTCGGCAAAAGAGACCGATTGAATAAGTACTGGGCTTACAAGGAATAAGTCCCGTGGTCGATTTGCTCGACTAAAGGCAGTGCTCCACCATGGCCACAGTCAAATGACTGAAACAAGTAAAATAATAAAAACTTTGTACTGAATATTAATCCAGGCGTCAATCTTTTTCAGTTAATATTGCTCAAGGTAAAAACACAAATCAATCAGCAATTGCGTCCAGCCAATTCTTTTTCCACAATGGAAAATGTGAGTCGAAGGACTCATATACGAGATCTGACAAGGCGGTTGACGGTAATTTTGACCCTGCATTAATACACGGATCATGTGCACAAACTCAACCACAAAAAAATCCGTTTTGGCAAGTGACATTTGATAAACCATACATGATATCTCAACTGAGAATATACAATCAAATGGCAGACCGTAAGTATTGCTAAAAAATACTACTTTCGTATTGCTGTTACCCAGTTTGAATAAGTCTTGGTTAACTAGACCTCTGATCAAAGGATTTTCAGCCGTGACCATCCAATCAATTTTAAGACTGTGATGTTGACGCTGCTGTTTTTAAAATTTCCAGTGGTCAGTTAGAGGATCAGTCGATTCGTATTACATTGTTTTTTGTTGTTTGTTCCTTCTCAAGCCATGCCTGGCTCATAAGGGCCGGTTTCCCGGTTTCATTGGCGTATAGGTTCCCCACCTGGACGAGACGCCGGTCCGTCGCAGGTGAGCTGCAAAATGCAGGAGGAAAGAGTGAAGGAAAGTTGTGGCGAAAGAGTCATCAGAAGTTCACCATTACCTTCTGCCGGAGCCGCGTGGAGCTTAGGTGTTTCGTTCATAAATACACACATCGCCCGGTCTGAGATTCGAACCCACGATCTCTCTACCGCAAGTCCGCTGCTCTAACCACTAGGCCATGTGCCTCCACAATGTTCCTTCTTGAGCCATGCCAGGTTCATAAAGGCTGGTTTCCTGGTTTCTTGGCGTATATGTTCCCCACCTGGACGGGACGCCGGTCTGTCGCAGGTGAGCTGCAAGATGCAGGAGGAAAAAGTGAGAGAAAGCTGTGGCGAAAGAGTCAGCAGAAGTTTCGCCATTACCTTCTGCCGGAGCCGCGTGGAGCTTAGGTGTTTTCGCTCATAAATACACACATCACCCGGTCTGAGATTCGAACCGGCGATCCCTCAACTGCAAGTCCGCTGCTCTAACCACTAGGCCATGTGCCTCCACATTCGTATTACATATGTTCATTTGTGTTGAAATAATGTATATAAATGGATATACAGAGAATTAAAAGAACACTGCAATTGTTGGTGGAATTCGAACAGTTTTCTATCCACCACTGATTCGATGACAATGGAAATAATTTTAGTTTGCTCTCTATGTTAACTTCAGAATGGTAGAAACTCGTATTGCTTTGATAATATTGTGGCTATGAACTAAGGAGATCAGGTCCATCTAACAAGCATTCTTTGATATCTGTAATATCCCTAATGTCTCGTGCATTACTAGATTGTATGGATTTTGCTGAATGTTGCGTCGATTTTTATGACTGAATCATTATCAAATGAGGAGATTTTAATCTGTTTATTAAGATTACATTGTTTTTGAGACAAGTTACAGTAGAGACAGTTGACTTTAATGTATTGATATACAAAGATATACACTTTTTCATAAAAGAACACAACGTTGGTGCTAGATGTGTCGAAGTAATTGTAGTGATTACTGAAAATGCTCGTATCTTTCATCTTTAGTGTTTCAGTTTCCACACACACACACACACACACACACACACACACACACACACACATATATATATATATATATATATATATATATATATATAGAGAGAGAGAGAGAGAGAGAGAGGCGAAAAAAATTATAAAAATGCAGAATTGAAGGTAAATTTTAATAAAAATGGGTGTATGGAAAATTTTTAAAAATTAATTTTAAAAATATTAACTCTAACCGGTTTTCATCGCAAAGCAAATTTTAAAGAATTGAAAGATGAAAAGAATTTTTTTTTAAATTGAGGAAGGGGAAAAAAGGAATTTACAATGTTTTTTTTTTTTTCAAAAAAATAATAATAAACATATACAAAAATTAAAAAATAAGTATACCGATACATTGATTTCAGTTTTACTCTTATATTTCGATTCTAGGTTTCAGGTTGAAAAATTTTAAAGTTTTTCTTGGACCAACACTTTGTTTTGAAAGTAGGTATCATGAACACACGGAACAAGTAATTCATATTAAATGTGAAAAACCAGAAAATACAAGTATTGTCAGAATATCGTTAGAAGGAAAGGAGAAACAGCTTACTCTATGTGAAGTGGAAGTATTACGTAAGTTATGTATATTTGTTATTTCACTTTAAAAATATTAGAAATATAAAAATTACTAAGTCTCTTTAAAAGAGATTATGGCAGCGTTACTGGAAATTAATAGTTATCGCCATACTAATATGACATTCTTAAATATAAGAACAAAGCTGTCGCTGATTAGCTCCAAGAGGCCATCGCCTCAAGCTAGCTACTTGACACACAAACTGCGTCCGTTATCAAACCTTCGAACAGGGTAGGTCAGCCGCTTCAACCAGCTAGTCCGACAGCTACAGACAGGTTTCAGGGTTGTTGCCCCTTCTCAATGCAGCGTAGTCAGACCTCCCCTGTTCGAAGGTTTAATAACGGACGCAATTTGTGTGTCAAGTAGCTAGCTTGAGGTGGTGGCCTCTTGGAGCTAATCAGCGACAGCTTTGTTCTTATATTTAAGAATGTCATATTAGTATAGCGATAACTATTAATTTTTAAAATATTGATTTATAAGAATAGTATCGATCAATTAGAGCTAGTATAAGAGTTACCCTAAAAGGCCACACATTTAAATTTAATAATAAAATATATGCCCAGGACGAGGGGGCAGCTATCGGTATTAGTATCACTGGTGATGTGGCCAACCTCTTCATGGTATGGTGGGACAGAAGGCTTAAAGAATGCCTACTGCAGAAATCCATACTCGTAAACATGTACTCTCGCTATGTTGATGATATCAATATAGTAGTAAAGGCACCCCCACAAGAGAGTACTGTTGATATAGTAATAGAAACTAATACTATGGAGAGCATCCAGCAAATAGCTAACTCCATCCACCAGAGTATTAAGGTCACAATAGACTACCCCACTAAACACCCCAACCATAGACTACCAGTACTAGACACTGAACTCTGGCTAGAAATTGTGAAAAATAAAACCCAAATCCTTCATTCATACTATGCAAAACCTATGGCCTCAAAATACCTGATCCACCGGAACTCAGCCATTGCGGGCAATGCCAAATTCAATATTTTGATGGCAGACCTCATCAGAATAATGAGAAATGTGTCACGCATGTGCGAGCCTACAGAATTAAAGAGACACATACAGTATTTCATTCACCGCATGCAGTTCTCAGGTTACAGCCATAAAGAAAGGATCAGAGTATACAAAGGAGCCATGAAGAAATTTGATAATATATTATGTAATGATAGGAATGGGATTTGCCCACTCTATAGGAACAAGTCATGGAACACTATAGAAAGGACAAAAAAGAAAATAGGGAAGGCCAACTCTTGGTATGATAGCCATAAATACCAGAGTGTCATGTTCGTTGACACCACCCCTGGAGGTGAACTAGCGTACCGCTTTAGAAGGACCCTAGATAAACTTAAACTAAGAATTAAGGTTGTTGAAAAGCCAGGCAACCCTATCAGATCTATAATTGGTAGAAGCTATCCTTTTAGTAGAACTCTCTGTACGGATAACTATTGCACTGTATGTAGATTTAGCCCACAAACGAACTGTAAAGCCAGAAATGTGGTCTATAGTATAAGATGCATAGAGGGACGATGCAGTAACAAGACAGTAACATATGTAGGGGAAACTGCAAGAAGCATTGGTGAGCGGGTGAATGAACATTGGAGACAACTCAAGGAAGGTAAAAGCTCATCGATTCTGTACCAACACGCCGAACAAGAACACGGGGGATCAATCAATAACATAGAGATTAAGATATTGTCCACACATAGAACAGATGCAACAATTAGACAAATTACAGAAGCTACACATATAATAGAAAATAAACCTAGCCTGAATAGAAAACTAGAATGGAGCAATAGCGCACACCACAACATATGACAATAGTGGATCCTGCAAACATAATAAATACACAGGTAATTAAAGAAATAGAAATGAATATCTATATATATGTGCATGTGTATATATATGTATATGTATATGTGTATATATGTGTGTATATATGTATGTGTATGTATATATATGTATATGTATATTCTTTTTTTTTTTTTTCGATTAGATTTATTATTTTTATTACTAATTTTGTTGTTATACATACATACAAGCATATGTAATGATAATAATGGGTGGATGTAAACACATGAACAAAATTAGAACAAAAGCAACAACAACAAAAACAAAATACAAATTACAAGAATGTATATAACCAGAAGATACAAATATTACAGGCATCCCCCCCGCACACACACTAAATAAACATAGACGCACATAGAGATATAAGCATGCGCAAATGAAGACATACAATAGAAATACAAAATGGCTGACGGTTAGTAAGGAGAGACACAAATAAGAAAGAAGAAAACAAAGGACCACTGATGAGGTTACAGGAGTGTGACGAAAGAACTTTGGCCGAAATAAGATTAAGATTAATGTAAAAAATAAATATCACTGAAGCAAAAGAACACCAAATATATAGTGCGTGTGTATTTATTGGCTAAACTGGCAAAATGACCATTCCTAAATATAACTATATTTATATATATATATATAATATATATATGTGTATGTATATATATATATATATAATATATATATATATATATATATATTATATATATATATATATATATATATATATATATATATATATATATATGTGTATGTATATATATATATATATATATATATATATGTATGTATGTATGTATGTATGTATATATGTATGTATATACATATATACGTATGTATGCATGTATGTGCTTATTTATATATTCATATATCATTACATACGCACATTCAATCACTCATCTTATTCTACTTTCCATGATTTGGAAAGATGATGTGTATTCAAATATTCGACTCTGCCCGAAGCCAGTGCCGTCTCGACTGGCTTCCGTGCAGGTGGCACGTAAAATGCACCAATCCGACCGTGGCCGATGCCAGCCTCGCCTTGCTCCAGTGCAGGTGGCACGGAAAAAGCACCCACTACACTCACGGAGTGGTTGGCGTTAGGAAGGGCATCCAGCTGCAGAAACATTGCCAGATAAGACTGGAGCCTGGTGCAGCCTTCTGGCTTCCCAGATCCCCGGTCGAACCGTCCAACCCATGCTAGCATAGAGAACGGACGTTAAATGATGATGATGATGAGGAGGTAGTAAGGTAAAAAGCACCCACTACACTCACGGAGTGGTTGGCGTTAGGAAGGGCATCCAGCTGTAGAAACATTGCCAGATAAGACTGGAGCCTGGTGCAGCCTTCTGGCTTCCCAGATCCCCGGTCGAACCGTCCAACCCATGCTAGCATGGAGAACGGACGTTAAACGATGATGATGATGATGATGATGTATGGTTTAAGTTAATGTTTAAGATCATTAAAAAATTTCTAATGTTATCTTTCAAGGCCTGAAATTTTGCAGGAGGGGTCTAGTAAATTACATCAACCCCATAGTTTGACCGGCACTTATCTTTTCACCCGGGAAGGTAAAAATCGACCCCACCGGAATTTGATCTCAGAATGTAAAGACGAAATGAGTAACGCTGCGAAGGACTGGCGTCCCATCCAGCTGGGGAACACGTACGCCATAAAAACCGGGAAACCGGGCCCATGAGCCTGGCTAGACTTTAAAAGGGTGCATTTATTTATTTATTATATATATATATATAATATATATATATATTTACTTGTTTCAGTCATTTTGACTGCGGCCATGCTGGAGCACCGCCTTTAATCGAGCAACTCGATCCCGAGGCTTATTCTTTGTAAACCCAGTACTTATTCTATCGGTCTCTTTTGACGAACCGCTAAGTTACGGAGACATAAACACACCAGCATTTTGTCCGACGTACTAATGATTAACTGAATGCAGGCGTTTAGGATTTATAGTTATCAGTTTATCTTTATATATAAAAGTGAAGTTGTGTGAGTGTCTGTCTCCTCCGATTTAGATTCCTAACTACTCCCACATTTTGCGGTGCAGTTTAACCAAAAGCGGGTATCTTATAGTCGTGATTCATATCGAGCCCGTCTGGCTATTAGCGCGCGTCTACGATGAGTCTACGATTTTAAAAATAATTTAACATCATTTTTTATTCCATTTTAATGCATAATTTTTCGTGTGTCGATGGCGGCGGAGTTGGCGTCCACGCTCAAACACCTGCACCTGTGTTTGCTTCTCCCCCTTCTTCCCTCCCTCGTGAAGCTGTGGGGAAGGGAGGGTAAGGAAATCAACGTCGTAATGCGTTGTCAAGGAGACCAGCGTTCTTTTAGAACAACGACTTCATGGCTTGAAGACACCAAAACAGAAATGGCTAAGAAAGCCCGAATTGGCATCTATAATGGAAGTAACTCTCTAAAAATGCTTATATAGTTATTTCCCTTACAAACCCGAGCAACGCCGGGCGATACTGCTAGTCTTTATATATAAAAGTGAAGTTGTGTGAGTGTCTGTCTCCTACGATTTAGATTCCTAACTACTCCCACATTTTGCGGTGCAGTTTAACCAAAACCGGGTATCTTATAGTCGAGATTCATATCGAGCCCGTCTGGGTATTAGCGCGCGTCTACGATGAGTCTACAATTTTAAAAATAATTTACCATAATTTTTTCCATTTTAAAGCATATTTTTTAAATAAAGGGAAGTAACTCTCTAAAAATATCTACAATGAGTCAACGATTTTTAAAAAAATTTACCATAATTTTTTTCCATTTTTAATGCATTTTTGGCTGTTTTTTGGCTATAACGCTCTAAAAATGCTTTATAGTTATTTCCCTTACAAACCCGAGCAACGCCGGGCGATACTGCTAGTATATTTATATATGTATCATTGACATGAAGAGACACGCCAATTATTATTAAATTTAAACCGTAATCATTCTATGAAATATTAAAACTGAATATTTGATACTAACGTTAGTGCAATACAGTTGTACGATGGGGAGAATATACCGCCAACTTTGCCCAAACGACCTGAACATTAGCTTCAAGTTCATCCAAGACTGGGACCACGGGCCATACGCCCCCTGCCCAATTCAAGATCACAGCATACATGTACACTGCAACATAATTTCTTTTCCTCAACAGGCCCTGCTCTATTTAACATTGTCCCGAAAGAGATCAAAGAGGAAAAGGATCCCATCAACTTTAAACGGAGTCTGGATAGATTCCTTCAAGGAATACCAGATAAGCCACCCATAAATGGATACAACTCACCCAACAAAAACTCACTACTTGAATGGACCATAAACAAAACTTAAGTGGAGGCGCAATGGCCCAGTGGTTAGGGCAGCGGACTCGAGGTCATAGGATCGCGGTTTCGATTCCCAGACCGGGCATTGTGAGTGTTTATTGAGCGAAAACACCTAAAGCTCCACGAGGCTCCGGCAGGGGGTGGTGTCGCACCCTGCTGCACTCTTTCACCACTCTTTCTCCCACTCTTACTTCCTGTTTCTGTTGTACCTGTATTTCAAAGGGCCGGCCTTGTCACTCTCTGTGTCACGCTGAATATCCCCGAGAACTACGTTAAGGGTACACGTGTCTGTGGAGTGCTCAGCCACTTACACGTTAATTTCACGAGCAGGCTGTTCCGTTGGTCGGATCAACCGGAACCCTCATCGTCGTAACCGACGGAGTGCTCCCCCACCCCCAAAAAAAACTTGACTTAAACAGGATTTAGATAATCCTATCAGGTGGTGCTATTAAGTTAGACATGGCCTGGACCAATCTGTGGTCGAAACATATCTAAGTTTTATCTAAGTTTTACATAGAGTTACCACGATATTTTTTTAATCATTTTTGTTATTTCAGAATGTGTTGATGGATTCTATGGAGATATGTGTATGGAACGTTGCAAATTTTGTGAAGGTTCTAAATGTGATCAAGTCGTGGGTTGTAAGCAAGGTTGCGTTAAAGGATATTACTGGGACAAGTTTTTCAGGAAATGCGAAGGTTAGATAAACTTTTCATGCTCAATAATATTACTAAGGGATTATTAGATTTTCATGCAAACCTTTCTTATCTCAGTTCCAACAAATATCCATATCCAAACAATTTTTAAGGATATTAACCCTTACCAACCCTATTTAATTCGGTATGAGCATTATTTGAAATAACTTTTGGAAAATCTAAACGTCATTTTCCTCTCGAAAAGAAAAATTTAGATAAACTTTTCATGCTCAATAATATTACTAAGGGATTATTAGATTTTCATGCAAACCTTTCTTATGTCACTTCCAACAAATATCCATATCCAAAAAATTTTTAAGGATATTAACCCTTACCAACCCTATTTAATTCGGTATGAGCATTATTTGAAATAACTTTTGGAAAATCTAAACGTCATTTTCCTCTCGAAAAGAAAAATTTAGATAAACTTTTCATGCTCAATAATATTACTAAGGGATTATTAGATTTTCATGCAAACCTTTCTTATGTCACTTCCAACAAATATCCATATCCAAAAAATTTTAAGAAAAATTGCAACAGAACTTAATCTGCCTCATTAATTCCATTACCTTCGACTGTTTCCAATGAGATATTGATTCTATTATTTTTTGTGGAGGTGCAGTGGCCCAGTGGTTAGGGAAGCAGACTCGCGGTCGTAGGATCGCGGTTTCGATTCCCAGACCGGGCGTTGTGAGTGTTTATTGAGCGAAAACACCTAAAAGCTCCACGAGGCTCCGGCAGGGGATGGTGGTGATCCCTGCTGTACTCTTTCAAAACAACTTTCTCTCACTCTTACTTCCTGTTTCTGTTGTACCTGTATTACAAAGGGTGGAGGCGCAATGGCCCAGTGGTTAGGACAGCGGACTCGCGGTCGTAGGATCGCGGTTTCGATTCCCAGACCGGGCGTTGTGAGTGCTTATTGAGCGAAAACACCTAAAGCTCCACGAGGCTCCGGCAGGGGATGGTGGTGATCCCTGCTGTACTCTTTCACCACAACTTTCTCTCACTCTTACTTCCTGTTTCTGTTGTACCTGTATTTCAAAGGGCCGGCCTTGTCACTCTCTGTGTCACGCTGAATATCCCCGAGAACAACGTTAAGGGTACACGTGTCTGTGGAGTGCTCAGCCACTTATATGTTAAATTCACGAGCAGGCTGTTCTGTTGATTCGGATCAACCGGAACACTCATCGTCGTAACCGACGGAGTGCTTCCATTGATTCTATTATAGTTTTTATGTGAAAGTATGTTAAAAATGTTACTTATATTGCTCTATCTTGTTGTTGACCCCCATAGAGAACTCTTTTTCTTTGTAACCGTTAGCTAGCAGTGGCATTATGCAAAAGATGGATGGAAGCACTCCGTCGGTTACGACGATGAGTGTTCCGGTTGATCCGAATCAACGGAACAGCCTGCTCGTGAAATTAACGTGTAAGTGGCTGAGCACTCCACAGACACGTGTACCCTTTACGTAGTTCTCGGGGATATTCAGCGTGACACAGAGAGTGACAAGGCCGGCCCTTTGAAATACAGGTACAACAGAAACAGGAAGTAAGAGTGAGAGAAAGTTGTGGTGAAAGAGTACAGCAGGGATCACCACCACGCCCTGTCGGAGCCTCGTGGAGCTTTTAGGTGTTTTCGCTCAATAAACACTCACAACGCCCTGTCTGGGAATCGAAACCGCGATCCTACGACCGCGAGTCCGCTGCCCTAACCACTGGGCCATTGCGCCTCCACAATGCAAAAGAAGGTATGGTCTGAAACAGTAGTGGATAGTTTCTGCTATCTTTAGAATGAGAATCTGACCCCAATCATACCTGCAACCAGGTAATCTGGATGAAATTTCTCAATGTCAATGAACACAAAGTAATAACATTACGTATCAATGAGAGATATGGATATTTTGATATGTTTTAGTGCTATTTCTGAAATATTTGGTTAACACCTTAATTCTGTCATAGTAAAAAAATATTTTAATATTGCTCTACTGAAATTTATGAAATTTGTGATGAAATTAAATTCTATTCCATGCAATGCATTTGCAGAGAAAATTCATAACCATACGGAATTGAGGTGTGCTTATATTTATTTATATATTTCTGTTTATTAATATATTTTGTCAATAAATAATTCCACAAAACTACTCAAAATGGATGGATAATATACAAAAGGTAATAAAAGTAGTTTGTCTACTCTTGATTCCATATAATTATTTATCTTTATATATAAAACTGAAGTTGTGTGAGAGTCTGTCTCCTACGATTTAGATTCCTAACTACTCCCACATTTTGCGGTGCAGTTTAACCAAAAGCGGGTATCTTATAGTCGTGATTCATATCGAGACTTTCTGGGTGTTAGTGCGCGTCTACGATGAGTCTACGATTTAAAAAAAAATTTAACATCATTTTTTCGTTTTTTTAATGCATTTTTTGCTCGGTTTATATAAGGGAAGTAACTCTCTAAAAATACTAATATAGTTATTTCCCTTACAAACCCGAGCAACGCCGGGTGATACTGCTAGTATTTTATATTTCTGCATTTTTTTTTTACAAGCTATGTTTGATCTTATTAACATCAAAGTATTTACTACACTGATGTTTTCATTGCCCAAAGCAGAAATGCAATGAGGGATCAAGTATATATCTACCCCCATCTAGTGTCTGCAACGCTAAGAGAGATAACCTTTTATATTATACTAGCACTATAACCCGGGTCATAGTGCTAGTGCATGCATATACAGCTGCGTGCGAGCGCACATACACGCGAATACTGTCCAAATCTCCGACCAATCACATACAGCTAGCTGGCGTTCAATTCGCGTATCAAGTTTTGGGCATTTTGATTGGGTTTTGAATAGAAAATTCACAAAATGTCACTTCTATTGATTTTTTAATGGCTTTGCGGGGTGACTGGGAAAATGTAGAGATGTGCACGATCGCCCTTGGACGGTTTTGAATGACCATAGAAAGTGCGAGCCCTCTAACTGAAAAATTGTGGATTTGTATAAAGGACACGCACACAGACATTTTGCCGTTTATATATAGAGAGATTTACGGGGTGACTGGGGAAATGTAAAGATGTGCACCACCACCCTTGGACGGTTTTGAATGAACATAGAAAGTGCAAGCCCTCTAACTGAAAAGTTGTGGATTTGTATAAAGGACACGCACACAGACATTTTGCCGTATATATATAGAGAGATTTATGGGGTGACTGGGGAAATGTAAAGATGTGCACGACCACCCTTGGACGGTTTTGAATGACCATAGAAAGTGCGAGCCCTCTAACTGAAAAATTGTGGATTTGTATAAAGGACACACACACAGACATTTTGCCGTTTATATATAGAGAGATTTGCGGGGTGACTGGGGAAATGTAAAGATGTGCACGACAACCCTTAGACGGTTTTGAATGACTATAGAAAGTGCAAGCCCTCTAACTGAAAAATTGTGGATTTGTATAAAGGACACGCACACAGACATTTTGCCGTTTATATATAGAGAGATTTATGGGGTGACTGGGGAAATGTAAAGATGTGCACGATCGCCCTTGGACGGTTTTGAATGACCATAGAAAGTGCAAGCCCTCTAACTGAAAAATTGTGGATTTGTACAAAGGACACGCACACAGACAGACATTTTGCTGTATATATATAGAGAGATTTACGGGGTGACTGGGGAAATGTAAAGATGTGCACGACCACCCTTGGACGGTTTTGAATGACCATAGAAAGTGTGAGCCCTCTAACTGAAAAATTCTGAATTTGTATAAAGGACACACACACAGACATTTTGCCGTTTATATAGAGAGAGATTTACGGGGTGACTGGGGAAATGTAAAGATGTGCACCACCACCCTTGGACGGTTTTGAATGACCATAGAAAGTGCGAGCCCTCTAACTGAAAAATTGTGAATTTGTATAAAGGACACACAC
>NC_043025.1:10857542-10885042 GCF_006345805.1 Octopus sinensis
GGCCAGTTGCAAAACGTGATGTGAGAATTCCCAAAATATCGGGAAATATATTATCAGAAGGCATTTCTGAAGAGACAGGTAGGTTTATTAACTCGCAGTTTCTTCAACAATACTTTCGCTACATGTTCTACTTGCCAAGCAAAAAGAATCGGGTTTATGTAGGACATTTGCGAACCAAAAATGTTGACATATATAAAAAAAAAAACACTAAGGCTACAGTTGTTCAAAGGGTGATCATACTCAATTGATGACAAGGAAAGGAAGAACTCCGTCGGTTACGATGACGAGGGTTCCGGTTGACCCGAATCAACGGAACAGCCCGCTCGTGAAATTAACGTGCAAGTGGCTGAGCACTCCACAGACACGTGTACCCTTAACGCAGTTCTCGGGGATATTCAGCATGACACAGAGAGTGACAAGGCCGGCCCTTTGAAATACAGGTACAACATAAGGGCCAGTTTCCCGGTTTCCTTGGCGTATCGGTTCCTCACCTGGACAGGACGCCGGTCCGTCGCAGGTGAGCTGCGAGATGCAGAAGGAAAGAGTGAGAGAAAGTTGTGGCGAAAGAGTCAGCAGAAGTTTCACCATTACCTTCTGCCGGAGCTGTGTGGAGCTTAGGTGTTTCGCCCATAAACACACACACATCGTCTGGTTGAGATTCGAACCCAAGATCCCTCGACCGCGAGTCCGCTTCTCTAACCACTAGGCCATGTGCCTCCACATATTGCTTCAAATAAATCTTGATTTATTTGCCTGACCCATAAGGGCCGGTTTCCCGGTTTCCTTGGCGTATAGGCTCCTCACCTGGACAGGACGCCGGTCCGTCGCAGGTAAGCTGCAAGATGCAGAAGGAAAGAGTGAGAGAAAGTTGTGGCGAAAGAGTCAGCAGAAGTTTCGCCATTACCTTCTGCCGGAGCCGTGTGGAGCTCAGGTGTTTCGCCCATAAACACACACACATCGTCTGGTCTGAGATTCGAACCCACGATCCCTCAACCGCAAGTCCGTTGCTCTAACCACTAGGCCATGTGCCTCCACCAGAGTGCGTATTTCTACTTATTTATAAGTATTTATATTAGAATATTTGCACAATTCTTTCTTATTAATATTCATTGTTATTTGTTATAGCACATCTCTCTGGAGAAATACCGTTGGACGAATGCCAGAGTATATGCATCATCATGGCCGGTTCTTCGTTTAGGCAAAATCTACTGGAATATGTTGCACATAAAAAACAGGAAGAGGAACCATTTAATAAGGAATTCCAGGTCAGAGACTGTCTTCTATGAATATTTTAACAGTTTTTGTTCATTCATAAACCATTTTATCGTTATTCGTGTCATTATAAATTAACGTATCATTATTTCAGAGTAATGTGATAGTTTTTTTGACTTATGTATTATTTGCTATCGTTAGTACAGAATCAGTGGAGGCGCAATGGCCCAGTGGTTAGGGCAGCGGACTCACAGTCATAGGATCGCAGTTTCGATTCCCAGACCGGGGGGGCGTTGTGAGTGTTTATTGAGCGAAAACACCTAAAAGCTCCACGAGGCTAAGACAGGGGATGGTGGTGATCCCTGCTGTACTCTTTCACCACAACTTTCTCTCACTCTTACTTCCTGTGTCTGTTGTACCTGTATTTCAAAGGGCCGGCCTTGTCACTCTCCGTGTCACGCTGAATATCCCCGAGAACTACGTTAAGGGTACACGTGTCTGTGGAATGCTCAGCCACTTACACGTTAATTTCACGAGCAGGCTGTTCCGTTGATTCGGATCAACCGGAACCCTCGTCGTCGTAACCGACGGAGTGCTTCCATTCCATATTATTTACTGTATTGTTATTAGTTAATACTTTCTTACTAAACGTATCACTTGGAAGCACTCCGTCGGTTACGACGACGCGGGTTCCGGTTGATCCGAATCAACGGAACAGCCTGCTCCTGAAATTAACGTGTAAGTGGCTGAGCACTCCACAGGCACGTGTACTCTTAACGTAGTTCTCGGGGATATTCAGCGTGACACAGAGAGTGACAAGGCCGGCCCTTTGAAATACAGGTACAAAAGAAACAGGAAGTAAGAGTGAGAGAAAGTTGTGGTGAAAGAGTACAGCAGGGATCACCACCATCACTGCCGGAGCCTCGTGGAGCTTTAGGTGTTTTCGCTCAATAAACACTCACAAGCCCCCCCCCCCGGTCTGGGAATCGAAACTGCGATCCTATGACTGTGAGTCCGCTGCCCTAACCACTGGGCCATTGCGCCTCCAAACGTATCACTACTGTATGACAATGGTGGTAAGCTGGCAGAATCGTTACTGCGCCAGAAAAAATTGCTTTGCGTTATTTCATCGAATTCTTTACATTCTGAGTTCAAATCCCACTGCGATCATCTTTGATCATTTCGGAGACGATAAAATAAAATAGCAAAAAAAATTGGGAACTAGAGTATCGACTTATCTCCACTCCCCCACAAAAATGCTGCTCTTGTGCCCAGATCAAAGACCATTGAGTCGCTAAATATATTGTTAATAGCTTTTCACTAATTATATTGCTAGTAGTGTATTATTAATTACTATTACTGGATCTTTTCGGTTTGAACGGCAGTTTTCAACATAATTTCTAGGTAACTAAAAAATTTTAAACTTCGTATACTGGTAGAATATGTTTATAAAACATCTTTTTCTCTTGGCTTTATTGAGAAAATTCTATAGTTTGTAAGATATTTGTTTTTTTCTTCAATTTCTTCAATTTCAACCAATCAATGACGTCTATTGGGGTGAGCAACATTCTGTGCCGTATGAATATGTCCCTCGTTTAAGAAACAAATTGGGTTTATTTACATTTGTGAAGAAAAAAAGATACCCTTCCCCCACCCCTAACCCGAACCCTAAAATAGATTGATATGCAATAGATCGATTCTAGGGTCATAATTATGGGTGACAATTTCATATGACACCGCTAGAAAAAATTGCCGTTCAAACCGAAAAGATCCCTGTTACTTACTAGATTCTAAATATGTATCACTAATAATAATGTTATTTATGAACGATTTTCTGTAATTTATTCTTGTTATTTATGTTATTGCTAACACTGTGCGACTCTATTTTTCCTATATTCACAGAGGCTACCAAAACTCTTTCCAATGCCTTATAATGAAGCAATGAAACCTGAGAATGCAAAGAAGAATCAGTATAAAACTATACTTCCATGTAACTACTGATTTCATTCATCTATTGTAAGGCCTCGTATCTCTATATATAAACGGCAGTTTGTCTGTCAGGTTGTACCCTCACCCTGACCAAGGCTTTCAACCGATTCTGATGAAACTTGACACACACATAGCCCAATGTCATAATTCAAAACTAACGCAGCGAAAATTTTGAAAAGTTCCCCCAGTTCTGAGAAAAATCGATAAATTCGACATGGGGTCGAGAATCTAAGCTTTTTATATGCAACACATTTTCTGTCTAGGGGACACAACTCGACCTTTTTATCGTCCAAAAGGGACAGCTAGGAACATGGTATACACAGAAGTATTCGAGTGAAGAGAAGACATTGCAACCTACACATGCGCATTCGTTCCCTAGAGGGAAAGGACTAGATTGGGATTAGTCGTTGCCTACTAGGGGCTCTTACATACCCGGGCAACGCCGGGCTATGCTGCTAGTTCGCTATACAATTGAAAACAAATTAAATAAAATGCATGCCTTTGTTATGTCCTGAAAAGATAGCTTTCTTTCCAACTCAGCAAATATTCATCTTTCTAACAATAACGGAATTGATACAGAGAGTTGTGGTGAACATTGATGAGAAATCTTAATAATTTTAATGGGAAATATTTCGAAACACTTGGAAAATGAAAGAAAAATTTATGAAAAAAAATCAACAAAGTTCTTCCATTATGTAACACTTCTGGATGAAATACTTAGCGGTATTTTGCCTGTTGCTACATTCTGAACAAAGTTCTTCCATTATGTAACACTTCTGGACGAAATACTTAGCGGTATTTTGCCTGTTGCTACATTCTGAACAAAGTTCTTCCATTATGTAACACTTCTGGACGAAATACTTAGCGGTATTTTGCCTGTTGCTACATTCTGAACAAAGTTCTTCCATTATGTAACACTTCTGGATGAAATACTTAGCGGTATTTTGCCTGTTGCTACATTCTGAACAAAGTTCTTCCATTATGTAACACTTCTGGACGAAATACTTAGCGATATTTTGCCTGTTGCTACATTCTGAACAAAGTTCTTCCATTATGTAACACTTCTGGACGAAATACTTAGCGGTATTTTGCCTGTTGCTACATTCTGAACAAAGTTCTTCCATTATGTAACACTTCTGGACGAAATACTTAGCGATATTTTGCCTGTTGCTACATTCTGAACAAGTTCTTCCATTATGTAACACTTCTGGACGAAATACTTAGCGGTATTTTGCCTGTGCTACATTCTGAACAAAGTTCTTCCATTATGTAACACTTCTGGACGAAATACTAGCGGTATTTTGCTGTTGCTACATTTGAACAAAGTTCTTCCATTATGTAACACTTCTGGACGAAATACTTAGCGGTATTTTGCCTGTTGCTACATTCTGAACAAAGTTCTTCCATTATGTAACACTTCTGGACGAAATACTTAGCGGTATTTTGCCTGTTGCTACATTCTGAACAAAGTTCTTCCATTATGTAACACTTCTGGACGAAATACTTATCGGTATTTTGCCTGTTGCTACATTCTGAACAAAGTTCTTCCATTATGTAACACTTCTGGACGAAATACTTAGCGATATTTTGCCTGTTGCTACATTCTGAACAAAGTTCTTCCATTATGTAACACTTCTGGACGAAATACTTAGCGGTATTTTGCCTGTTGCTACATTCCGAGTTCAAATTCTGCCGTGGTCGATTTTGCCTTCATCCTTTCGGGATCGATAAATTAAGTACCAGTGAAACACTGGAATCAATGGATTGAATAGTCCCCTCCCGCAAAATTTCAAGGCCTTGTGCCTTCATTAGAAAGGATTATGTGACACTTCTATGTTCGAAGTAAATCAATTAATCTAGAATGCCTCATTTATTTCTAGTGGGGTCATATGAAATTGTCACTCATAATTATAAACCCTAGAATTGATCTATTGCATTTCAATCTGTTTTAGGGTTAGGGTTAGTTATGGTTAGGGTTAGGGTTAGGGGTGGGGGAAGGGTATCTTTTTTTCTTCACAAATGTAAATAAATCCAATTTGGTTCTTAAACGAGGGACATATTCATACGGCACAGAATGTTGCTCACCCCAATAGACGTCATTGATTGGTTGAAATTGAAGAAATTGAAGAAAAAAACAAATATCTTACAAACTATAGAATTTTCTCAATAAAGCCAAGAGAAAAAGATGTTTTATAAACATATTCTACCAGTATACGAAGTTTAAAAGTGTTTAGTTACGTGGAAATTATTTTTTAAAAAACTGCCGGTCAAAAGGAAAAGATCCAAACAAGGGACATATTCATACGCTACAGAATGTTTTTACCTCAATAGATGTCACTGATTGGTTGAAATTGCAGAAATTGAAGAAAAAAAACAACAAATATCTTACAAACTATAGAATTTTCTCAATAAAGCCAAGAGAAAAAGTTGTTTTATAAACACATTCTACCTGTATACAAAGTTTAAAATTTTTAGTTACCTAGAAATTATGTTAAAAACTGCCGTTCAAACCGAAAAGATCCTAATATCTTACTAACATACATAATTTTTCGTTGCATATTTCAGACGACCATTCACGTGTGAGACTTCAACCTGACGAGATTTCTTCCTCAGATTACATCAATGCAAACTTCATCTGTGTACGTCAAAACCCTTTCATTTTATCCTCCTATAAGTTACTCTTTTACTTGTTTCAGTCATTTGCATGGGGCCATGCTGGAGCACCGCCTTTAATCGAGCAAATCGACCCTAGGACTTATTCTTTGTAAGCCTAGTACTTATTCTATCGGATCTCTTTTGCCGAACCGCTTTGTTACGGGGACGTAAAACACACCAGCATCGGTTGTCAAGCGATGTTGGAGGAACAAACGCAGACACACAAACATATATATATATAAGCACCATCCGATTGTGGCCGTTGCCAGCCTCGCCTGGCACCTGTGCGGGTGGCACATAAAAAGCACCCACTACACTCTCGGAGTGGTTGGCATTAGGAAGGGCTTCCAGCTGTAGAAACACTGCCAGATCAGACTGGGCCTGGTGCAGCCTCCTGGCTTCCCAGACCCCAGTTGAACCGTGTAACCCATGCTAGCATGGAAAGTGGACGTTAAACGATGATGATGATGATGATGATATATACAAATATACGACGGGCTTCTTTCAGTTTCCGTCTACCAAATCCACTCACAAGGCTATGGTTGGCCTGAGGCTATGGTAGAAGGCACTTGCCCAAGGTGCCACGCAGTGGGACTGAACCTGGAACCATGTGGCTGGTAAGCAAGCTACTTGCCACACAGCGACTCCTGCGCCTATATAAAGATAGATATAAAGATTTTCTAGTGTAGTCAGTGGGAGAGTATTATAAATGACGACTGTTTCTTTGGACTTACTGTGTTTATTTCATAACCCTCAATGCTCAATCTCATTGTAGATGAGTTACAAAAGCAATAATCTTACAGTAAGATTTGCTATAACAAAAACTATAAAAATACCATGACCATTAAAATGTATGAAAGTTTGAAAGTGAATAAAATTATATATTTCATTGTTTGATATTTAAAAATTAAATGAATGACATGTTAATAATTTTTAAAATTAACTTTGTTTTATTTCAGAACCAACGTTATATTGCTTGTCAAGGTAAGTGTTATTAATCTATACTGTATCAGACGAAAGATGTGTGTGTGCGCGCGATCGCGTAGTGACCAACTATTAGCTTGTTCTCAAGTAAAATCAATATATTTCATCCGATTTCGTTTATGCTTCGGAAATATATCACTTATGTTCCACAGATGGTGTGACATGTTTTAGATTTTTAGATGTGTGTTGCTTTGTGCGAATGGATATTTACTTTTCCTCGCATTATTTTTTAGTGAGAGTGTGTTTAACTGAGAGAGAGAGAATGAGAGAGGTGTGTTGTCAGAGAGAGAGAGAGAGAGTGAGAGAGAGAGAGAGTGAGAGAGAGAAGGTGTGTTGTTCTGTGTGTGTGTGAGTGAGAGAGGGGGAGAGAGTGTACCGCTGTGAGTGAGACACGCTCTTTTACTCGTTTCAGCCATGCATCTATGGTCATAATGGAGCAATCACCGTGATCTTAGGAGTTTCACATCACCACTCCTGCATGTGCCTTTGTCCCAGCTGTTGGCCTATTTGGTGTATACGGGAGTAACCCCAATTTTCAATGACAATTGCTTCTAATGTTTGAGCCTTTGAAAAGCAATTCTCAGGCCATGAGCATGACTTGGAATTTATTGATTGCGGGAAATATAATGTACAGGACCATGCTAGCCAGATTAGTACAAATAATAAATACATACATATCATCATCTGGAAAAGATTTTCTAACTAGAAAGAATATGGCCTGGTCAGCCTGTAATGACATGCATAAGATCTGGTCATCAAATCTAAGTAGAGATTTCAAACTTAAAATCTTCAAAACCACAGTCGAACCAGTTCTATTATATGGCTCAGAAACCTGAACGTTATCAAAGAAGCTTGAGAGGCGGTTGGATGGAACTTACACTCGCCTCCTTATGAGAGCTCAAAATCTCTCGTGGAAGCGTCATCCATCCAAAATGCAAATATATGGGAAATTACCACCTGTATCATCTCTTGTGAAAGGTAGAAGAGTCCAGTTTGCTGGACATTGTTGTAGAGCTGAAAAAGAGGTAATTTCTACTCTTCTCCTCTGGAAGCCATCTACTCGCGATACCAGAGGGCGCACACTCTCCTACCCTGATGTAATCTCCAGGGATACAGGCATCCAGCAACAGGACCTCCGTAATGCCATGATGGACCGTGAAGTCTGGCGTAGCATAGTAAATTCCATTGTCTCGACCACGGTCAAACAATGATGATGATATATATATATACATATATATACAAATACACACATACACACAGATATAAACACACACACACCACATAGACACGTTAAAAGTCCAGACACGTAGAAGAGTCCAGTTTGCTGGACATTGTTGCAGAGCTGAAAAAGAGGTAATTTCTACTCTTCTCCTCTGGAAGCCATCTACTCGCGATACCAGAGGACGCACACTCTCCTACCCTGATGTAATCTCCAGGGATACAGGCATCCAGCAACAGGACCTCCGTAATGCCATGATGGACCGTGAATTTTGGCGTAGCAGAATAAATTCCATTGTCTCAACCACGGTCGAACAATGATGATATATATATACATATATATACAAATACACACACACACACACATATAAACGCACACACACACACATAGACACGTTAAAAGTCCAGACACGTAGAAGAGTCCAGTTTGCTGGACATTGTTGTAGAGCTGAAAACGCGGTAATTTCTACTCTTCTCCTCTGGAAGCCATCTACTCGCAATACCAGAGGACGCACACTCTCCTATTCTGATGTAATCTCCAGGGATACAGGCATCCAGCAACAGGACCTCCGTAATGCCATGATGGACCGTGAAGTCTGGCGTAGCATAGTAAATTCCTTTGTCTCGACCACGGTCGAACAATGATGATAATGACAAATAACAAGGAAATTTTAAAATGAACAGAATAAAGGGAATAATACTCTTTACTCTTTACTTGTTTCAGTTATTTGACTGCGGCCATGCTGGAGCAACTCGACCCCGGGACTTATTCTTTTTGTAAGCCCAGTACTTATTCTATCGGTCTCTTTTGCCGAACTGCTAAGTAACGGGGACATGAACACGCCAGCATCGGTTGTCAAGCAATGCTAGAGGGACAAACACAGACACACAAACATATACACACACATATATATATATAAATATACATATATACGACGGGCTTCTTTCAGTTTCCGTCTACCAAATCCACTCACAAGGCTTTGGTCGGCCCGAGACTATAGCAGAAGACACTTGCCCAAGGTGCCACGCAGTGGGACTGAACCCGGAACCATGTGGCTGGTAAACTAGCTACTTACCACACAGCCACTCCTGCGCCTATAAAAATTTCTTTAAATATTTCTGATTCAGTGTTATTTTATACTTCTTTTATTTGAATAGGTCCTACACAAAGTACAGTAACAGACTTTTGGAGGATGATTTGGCAATTAAAATGTAATACTATTGTTCTACTAAAAGATATGAATGTCTCAGGAAAGGTATACTCTTTTACTCTTTTACTCTTTTACTTGTTTCAGTCATTTGACTGCGGCCATGCTGGAGCACCGCCTTTAATCGAGCAAATCGACCCCCCCCCCTGGGACTTATTCTTTGTAAGCCCAGTACTTATTCTATCGGTTTCTTTTGCCGAACCGCTAAGTGACGGGGACGTAAACACACCAGCATCGGTTGTCAAGCGATGCTAGGGGGACAAACACACACACACAAACACACACACATACACACATATACATATATATATATATATATATATATATTATATATATATATATTATTATACGACAGGCTTCTTTCAGTTTCCGTCTACCAAATCCACTCACAAGGCATTGGTCGGCCCGGGGCTATAGCAGAAGACACTTGCCCAAGATGCCATGTGGTTGGTAGGCAAGCTACTTACCACACAGCCACTCGTTGTAAAAAATACAGATTTTAATTATAATTTTATAGCATTAATATCGTACTACCTGGATCCGTGAAAAATTCGCGGAAATTATTAAAAAGCATCTGTAAATTGTGTGTTGGTGCCACGAGAAATGTTTCTATATTATGACAGTTAAAGACGGCGAGCTGGCAGAATCGTTAGCACGCCGGGCGAAATGCTTTGCGGTATTTCGTCTGCCGCTATGTTCTGAGTTCAAATTCCGCCGAGGTCGACTTTGCCTTTCATCCTTTCGGGGTCGATTACATAAGTACCAGTTACGCACTGGGATCGATGCAATCGACTTAATACCTATGTCTGTCCTTGTTTGTCCCCACTATGTTTAACCCCTTGTGGGTAGTAAAAAAAAAATTTAAATAATTAAAAAGTGAACACCATATCTTCACTTCCACACGGCAAACCAGTTAAGGGACCCATTACTTATAGTTTTATACGCTTTTATTTATTTCAGAAATTTTACGAGTGAAATATTGCCAACACAGAAACATTAGCACGCGGGGCGAAATGCGTGGCCGTATTTCGTCTGCCGTTACGTTCTGAGTTCAAATTACGACGAGGTCAACATTGCCTTTCATCCTTTCAGGGTCGATAAATTAAGTACCAGTTACGCACTGGGGTCTATATAATCGACTTAATCCGTTTGTCTGTCCTTGTTTGTCCCCTCTGTGTGTAGCCCCTTGTGGGTAGTAAAGAAATAGGTATTTCGTCTGCCGTTACGTTCTGAGTTCAAATTCCACCAATGTCGGCTTCGCCTTTCCCAATACTTTCCCAATTTCAATTCTCGTATTTTCTTCACATACGAAATACAGTTATTAAAAAAAAAATCACCAAAGCGGTTTTTCAGTAATTTAAAATGTCTTATTATGGAATGAGCATCTTCTCCATCTCAGTTTAATTATGAAAATAATAAAGTAGCATTTCTTGGCAGACGAAATATATGCAGTATTGGCCGGATGAAAAGAATACTGAGACATTTGGTACCATCAAAGTGAAGCACATCGAAACCAACTGCCATTCCACCTATATACACCGAAGATTCTTTATTTCAAAGGTAAGGCTTTCCATAATATTTCTTGCTTTATAAAAATAGTACTGCTTAAAAGGTGGAGGCGCAATGGCCCAGTGGTTAGGGCAGCGGACTCGCGGTCGTAGGATCGCGTTTTCGATTCCCAGACCGGGCGTTGTGAGTGTTTATTGAGCAAAAACACCTAAAGGTCCACGAGGCTCCAGCAGGGGACGGTGGTGATCCCTGCTGTACTCTTTCAAAACAACTTTCTCTCACTCTTACTTCCTGTTTCTGTTGTACCTGTATTTCAAAGGGCCGGCCTTGTCACTCTCTGTGTCACGCTGAATATCCCCGAGAACTACGTTAAGGGTACACGTGTCTGTGGAGTGCTCAGCCACTTGCACGTTAATTTCACGAGCAAGCTGTTCCGTTGATCGGATCAACCGGAACCCTCATCGTCGTAACCGACGGAGTGCTTCCATGCTTAAAAGGTCTAAAACGGTAGCACTTTGAAATCAGCGTTCAGTAAAATAAGTTTGTTCCCCAATCAGATTGTTCCGGGTTCAGTCCCGCTGTGTGACACCTTGGATAAGTGTTTTCTATTAGAGAATCGGGCCGACCAAAACATTGTAAACGGAAATTGAAAGAAGGCCATCGTGTATATATATATTAATTAAGGGTAAAAATTGATATTTATCAATTAAAACCAGTGGTCTAGCATATTACAAAAGAATCCGAAGATTAAAATATCTATATATACCAATTAAGGACTGAACACGAAAAGTGGACAGTCAACATGCTAGATATAGACGTCAAATCGCCATTCTCCACAAAAGATTATGTTCTCAAATCAAACTCAGCACAAAACCAAAGCAATAAACAAGTGAAAATATACGAAATAAAATAATTACCCATGTACTGATCAGTTTCAGCTTTGATTTGAGAACATAATCTTTTGTGGAGAATGGCGATTTGACGTCTATATCTAGCATGTTGATTGTCCACTTTTTGTGTTCAGTCCTTAATTGGTATATATATTATATATATATATATTATATTAAATTAGAGATAAAACCACTATTAGGCAAATCAAACAATGAAAAACATAAGCCAATACATAAAATTAATTTAAAAATATAAAAGTTGAAAATAAAAAATTATCTAAATAATTTAAACTTATAAATTTTATATATATATACAAATATATATATATATGTATGTATGTATATTTTTATAATTATATATTATTTTATTAATTAATTAATTAATTTATTTATTTATTTATTTTTATATATATCATGGATTTAATCCTAAATCTAATTTTTCCCTGTAAGTTTGGATTTATTCCCTAATATTATTATTATTATATATATATATACTAGCAGTATCGCCCGGCGTTGCTCGGGTTTGTAAGGGAAATAACTATATAAGCATTTTTAGAGAGTTATAGCCAAAAAATGATTGTAATTTTTTTTAAATCGTTAACTCATCGTAGACATTTTTAGAGAGTTACGTCCCTTATATAATAGCGAAAAAATGCATTAAAATGGAAAAAAATGATGGCAAATTTTTTTTTAAATCGTGGACTCATCGTAGATGCGCGCTAATACCCAGAAGGGCTCGATATGAATCACGACTATAAGATACCCGGTTTTGGTTAAACTGCACCGCAAAATGTGGGAGTAGTTAGGAATCTAAATCGTAGGAGACAGACACACAACTTCACTTTTATATATAAAGACTAGCAGTATCGCCCGGCGTTGCTCGGGTTTGTAAGGGAAATAACTATATAAGCATTTTTAGAGAGTTACTTCCCTTATAGATGCCAATTCGGGCTTTCTTAGCCACTTCTGTTTTGGTGTCTTCAAGCCATGAAGTCGTTGTTCTAAAAGAACGCTGGTCTCCTTGACAACGCTTTACGACATTAATTTCCTTACACTCCCTTCCCCACATCTTCAGGAGGGAGGGAAGAAGGGGGAGAAGCTAACAGGTGCAGCTGTGACCGTGGACGCCAACTCCGCCGCCATCGACACACGAAAAATTATGCATTAAAATGGAATAAAAAATGATGTTAAATTATTTTTAAAATCGTAGACTCATCGTAGACGCGCGCTAATACTCAGACGGGCTCGATATGAATCACGACTATAAGATACCCGAATTTGGTTAAGCTGCACCGCAAAATGTGGGAGTAGTTAGGAATCTAAATCGAAGGGGACAGACACTCACACAACTACAGTTTTATATATATAGATATGTATATATATATGTGTGTGTGTGTGACCTCGTGAGCACCGCCAGCAATTTTTTTCCTCTGTCTTCCCTTCTCGGGATCTTTCCTTCTCCTTTGTTTCCGACGAAGAGCTCCGCTCGAAACGTTAAACCCTCCTTCTTCCCTTCTTTCCTGAGCGTCCAATAATACTTTATTTGTTCCACGTCCTCGCGTTGCTGTGTTTTTTTTGTTTTTTCTTGTTTGGATTAACTATATATATATATATATATATATATATATACGAATGGTCCGGGCAGGACCAATGTTTGCCTACATACCTAGCCAGATGGGCAGTATCATTTAAATGCTACAAGAATGTGACCAACCAAATTGTCTCTATCACACCGAAGAAAGCACTAATTCGTTTTAAAGTCTACATCTAATCAGAAACACACTGAGTTCTTTGTTTTAAAAATTGACATTTCGTTAAGCCATGAAAAGATTTGGTTATAGAGTAATTATAGCAAAAGAAGGCGACGAGCTGGCAGAACCGTTAGCACGCCGGGCGAAATGCATAGCTGTATTTCGTCTGCCGTTTCGTTCTGAGTTCAAATTCCACCGAGGTCGACGTTGCCTTTCATCCTTTCGGGGTTGATAAATTAAGTACCAGTTACGCACTGGGGTCGATATAATCGAATTAATTCGTTTGTCTGTCCTTGTTTGTCCCCTCTATGTTTAGCCCCTTGTGGGTAATAAAGAAATAAGTAATTATAACAAAAGTATCAAAATCAGTATTATAAGAATATATTGCAGCATTATCATATTGCATTGTGTGGAGGCACATGGCCTAGTGGTTAGAACAGCAGACTTGCGGTCCAGGGATCACGGGTTCAAATCTCAGACCGGGCGATGTGTATGTTTATGAGCGAAAACACCTAAGCTCCTCACGGTTCCGACAGAAGGTCATGGTGAACTTCTGCTGACTCTTTTGCCACAACTTTCTCTCACTTTTTCCTCCTGCATTTTGCAGCTCACCTGCGATGGACCGGCGTCCCGTCCAGGTGGGGAACCTATACGCCAAGAAACCGGGAAACTGGCCCTTATGAGCCTGGTATTCCTCGAGAAGGAACATTTAGTGGTAAGAGCAGCGGACTTGCGGTCGAAGGATCGTGGGTTCAAATCTCAGACCGGGCGATGTTTATGCTTATGAGCGAAAACACCTAAGCTCCTCATGGTTCCGACAGAAGGTCATGGTGAACTTATACGCCAAGGAAACCGGGAAACCGGCCCTTATGAGCCAGGCATGGCTCGAGAAGGGACAAACAACAACAGAAACAAATATTGCATTGTATGTGGTTCATTTATAATCTCCAATGTTGTTCATTTCAAACCTCTTTACGTTTATTTACAGACAGGAGTTGATCAGGATGGAAGCTGGACAATCGATCAATACTTCTTTAAAAAATGGCCAGACCACGACATTCCCCAACACGCTGAATACATCTTAGAATTCAGAAACGCTTTGAAAAACAGAGAAGAGATATCATACCCTTTGGTCGTACATTGCAGGTTTGCATCTATTATTATATCAACATGATTTGTATTTTACAGTGTTGCCAGGTCATAGTGCTAGTGCATGCATAGGAGTGGCTGTGTGGTAAGTAGCTTGTTTACCAACCACATGGTTACGGGTTCAGTCCCACTGAGTGGCACCTTGGGCAAGTGTCTTCTACTATAGCCTCGGGTCGACCAAAGTCTTGTGAGTGGATTTGGTAGACGGAAACTGAAAGAAGCCCATCGTATATATATATATATATATATATATATATATATATATATAGGTGTAGGAGCGGCTGTGTGGTAGTAGCTTGTTTACCAACCACATGGTTCCGGGTTCAGTCCCACTGCGTGGCACCTTGGGCAAGTGTCTTCTGCTATAGCCCCGGGCCGACAAAAGCCATGTGAGTGGATTTGGTAGACGAAAACTGGAAGAAGCCCGTCGTATATATGTATATATATGTATATGTGTGTGTGCGTTTGTGTGTCTGTGCTTGTCCCCTTAGCATTGCTTGACAACCGATGCTGGTGTGTTTATGTCCCCGTCACTTAGCGGTTCGGCAAAACAGACCAATAGAATAAGTACTAGGCTTACAAAATAATAAGTCCCGGGGTCGAGTTGCTCGATTAAATGCGGTGCTCCAGCATGGCCGCAGTCAAATAACTGAAACAAGTAAAAGAGTAAAGAGTAAGATTATATACAGCTGTGTGCGTGCGCACATATATGCGAGTACTGTCCAAATCTCCGACCAATCACATACAGCTAGCTGGCATTCAATTGGCGTATCAAGTTTTGGGCATTTTGATTAGGTTTTGGATAGAAAATTCACTTCTATTGATTTTTTTAATGGCTTTGTTGGGTGACTGGGGAAATGTAAAGATGTGCACGACCACCCTTGAACGGTTTTGAATGACCACAGAAAGTGCGAGCCCTCTAACTGAAAAATTGTGAATTTGTATAAAGAACACACACACAGACAGACATTTTACCATTTATATATTTAATGGCTTTGTGGGGAGACTGGGGAAATGTAAAGATGTGCACGACCACCCTTGGACGGTTTTGAATGACCACAGAAAGTGCGAGCCCTCTAACTGAAAAATTGTGGATTTGTATAAAGGACACACACACACACAGACAGACATTTTGCCGTTTATATATAGAGAGATTATATGAATATGCAGTACCATGAAAATGTCTTCGGTCACTTAAAACTATAGTAAATTTCTACTAATTGCCAAATCATTAGCCATTTATAGAGGTTTCCTATTAATACATAATTTTCATATTATATATATATATATGTATGTATATATATAATATATATATAATATATATATATATATATATATATATATATATATATGTATGTTGTGTGTATGTATGTATGTATGTATGTATGTATGTATGTATGCATATCTATATATATACAGAGAGAGAGGGAGAGAGAGAGTTAGCGGTTGTAGCAACTGACTAAGGAATAAAATATCTGTATATACTCCCAGTATCCGTTACCTGTGTTATATCCAAGCAATGGATACAAGTGTTATATCCAAGCAATGGGTGTGCAGGGGCACCAAATACGTAAAGCATTGGTGACAATAGGATAAACAAATGTTTATCAGGAGCCAATATCAATAATTAGAAAGTGGGTGTTTCGCATTGTGTTCTTTACAGATAAAACATTGTCCCTGTTGGAGTCTTTTCCATATCTTGTCATTATATTTTATACTAAGGCGCAGGCGTGGCTGTGTGGTAAGTAGCTTGTTTACCAGCCACATGGTTCCGGGTTCAGTCCCACTGCGTGGCACCTTGGGCAAGTGTCTTCTACTATAGCCTCGGCGGCCGACCAAAGCCTTGTCAGTGGTTTTGGTAGACGGAAACTGAACGAAGCCCGTCGTATATCTGTATATATATATATATATATATATATATATATATATATATATATATATATATATGTATATATGTATGTATGTATGTATGTATGTATGTGTGTGTGTATGTATGTATGTATGTATATATATGTATGTATGTATGTATGTATGTATGTATGTATGTATGTATGTATATGTATATATATGTTTGTGTTTGTCTACCAGCATTGCTTGACAACCAATGCTGGTGTGTTTACGTCCCCGTAACAAAGCGGTTCGGCAAAAAGAGACCGATAGAATAAGTACTAGGCTTACAAAAGAATGAGCTCGGGGGGGGGTCGATTTGCTCGACTATAAAGGCGGTGCTCCAGCATGGCCGCAGTCAAAATGACTGATACAAGTCAAAGAGTAAAAGAGAAGCTACCATAATCATCCTCTTACCTTTTCAGTGCTGGTGTTGGTCGTACCGGATCTTACATTTGCATTGACATTCTTCTAAATGAAATGTTGAATAATGAAGCTGTTGATGTACTGGCATGTATCAAAAAGCTCCGCGAGGACAGGATGCATTTGGTTCAGAAAAGGGTGAGTAAATGACAAAGTAAATAAGAGGCAATGGATCTTTTCGGTTTGACCGGCAGTTTTTTAAAATAATTTCCACGTAACTAAATGCAATTTCAACCAATCAATGACGTCTATCGAGGTAAAAAAAACATTCTGTGCCGTATGAATATGTCCCTCGTTTGGATCTTTTCGGTTTGAACGGTAGTTTTTAAAAATAATTTCCACGTAACTAAACACTTTTAAACTTCGTATACTGGTAGAATGGTTTATAAAACACCTCATTCTTTTCCTCTGGCTTCTTGAAAAATTCTATAGTTTGTAAGATATTGTTGTTTTTTTCTTCAATTTCTGCAATTTCAACCAATCAATGGAGTCTATTGAGGTGAAAACATTCTGTAGCGTATGAATATGTCCCTCGTTTGGATCTTTTCGGTTTGAACGGTAGTTTTTAAAAATAATTTCCACGTAACTAAAAAATTTTAAACTTTGTATACTTGTAGAAAGTGTTTATAAAACATCTTTTCCTCTTGGCTTTCTTGAGAAAATTCTATAGTTTGTAAGATATTTGTTGTTTTTTCTTCAATTTCTGCAATTTCAACCAATCAATGGAGTCTATTGAGGTGAAAACATTCTGTGCCGTATGAATATGTCCCTCGTTTGGATCTTTTAGGTTTGACGGGCAGTTTTTTAAAATAATTTCCACGTAACTAAACACTTTTAAACTTCGTATACTGGTAGAATGTGTTTATAAAACATATTTTTCTCTTGGCTATATTGAGAAAATTCTAGAGTTTGTAAGATATTTGTTGTTGTTTATCTTCAATTTCTGCAATTTCAACCAATCAATGGAGTCTATTGAGGTGAAAACATTATGTGCCGTATGAATATGTCCGTCGTTTAAGAAACAGGATCTTTTAGGTTTGACGGGCAGTTTTTTAAAATAATTTCCACGTAACTAAACACTTTTAAACTTCGTATACTGGTAGAATGGGTTTATAAAATATCTTTTCCTCTTGGCTTTCTTGAGAAAATTCTATAGTTTCTAAGATATTTGTTGTTTTTTCTTCAATTTCTGCAATTTCAACCAATCAATGGAGTCTATTGGGGTGAAAACATTATGTGCCGTATGAATATGTCCATCGTTTAAGAAACAGGATCTTTTCGGTTTGACGGGCAGTTCTTTTAAATAATTTCCACGTAACTAAACACTTTTAAACTTTGTATACTGGTAAAATGTGTTTATAAAACATCTTTTTCTCTTGGCTTTATTGAGAAAATTCTATGGTTTGTAAGATATTTGTTGCTTTTTTCTTCAATTTCTGCAATTTCAACCAATCAATGACGTCTATTGAGGTGAAAATATTCTGTGCCGTATGAATATGTCCCGAGTTTGGATCTTTTCGGTTTGAATGGCAGTTTTTTAAAATAATTTCCACGTAACTAAACACTTTTAAACTTCGTATACTGGTAGAAGGTGTTTATAAAACATCTTTTCCTCCAGGCTTTCTTGAGAAAATTCTATAGTTTCTAAGATATTTGTTGTTTTTTCTTCAATTTCTGCAATTTCAACCAATCAATGACGTCTATTGAGGTGAAAACATTATGTGCCGTATGAATATGTCCCTCGTTTAAGAAACAGGATCTTTTCGGTTTGACGGGCAGTTCTTTAAAATAATTTCCACCTAACTAAACACTTTTAAACTTCGTATACTGGTAGAATGTGTTCATAAAACATCTTTTTCTCTTGGCTTTATTGAGAAAATTCTATAGTTTGTAAGATATTTCTTGTTTCTTTCTTCAATTTCTGCAATTTCAACCAATCAATGATGTCTATTGAGGTAAAAAGCATTCTGTGCAGTATGAATATGTTCCTCGTTTAAGAAACAGATTGGTTTTATTTACATTTGTGAAAAAACAAAGATACCCTTCCCCCACCCTAACCCTAACCCTAAAACTGATTGAAATGCTATAGATCGATACTAGGGTCATAATTATGGGTGACAATTTCATATGACACCGCTAGAAAAAATTGCCGTTCAAACCGAAAAGATCCGAGAAAATACTTAGTCGTCGAATAGCTCGTAACTCTCAGGAACTCTCTCTTCTTTGGATTTGCTTTCACCTTTTCTCCAAACGGCAATGGCTATTGGTGCCATATTCTATAATTTGGCAATTTTTAGAAAAGGTGATGAAATGGCAGAAACGTTACAAAACTTCGGGCAAATTGCTTTGCAGTGTTCGTGATTATGCCTGCGCTCTGATTTCAAATTTGGCTGAGGTTAGCTTCACCTATAATTCTTCAATCTATAAATTAAATGCCTGTCCTGTTTTCAGAATGATTCTTCTCTCTCTCTCTCTCTCTCTCTCTCTCTCTCTCTCTCTCTCTCTCTCCCTCCCATTATGACTTGAAGCTGTCTGAAACTGCACTAGGTGCTTGTCAAATCTGTTCGTTTTTATACTTATTACATTTAAATGTTCCGTAAGAATATATTCAGGGTATGGGGTAGTTATTCTCTCGTGGAGGCGCCATCCAACCAAAATGCAAATATATGGGAAACTACCCCCTGTGTCATCTCTTGTGAAAGGTAGGAGAGTCCAGTTTGCTGGACATTGTTGTAGAGCTGAAAAAGAAGTAATTTCTACTCTTCTCCTCTGGAAGCCATCTACTCGCAATACCAGAGGGCGCACACTCTCCTACCCTGATGTAATCTCCAGGGATACAGGCATCCAGCAACAGGACCTCCGTAATGCTATGATGGACCGTGAGTCTGGCGTAGCATGGTAAATTCCATGTCTCGACCACGGTCTCGATACCAGAGGGCGCACACTCTCCTACCCGATGTAATCTCCAGGGATACAGGCATCCAGCAACAGGACCTCCGTAATGTATGATGGACCGTGAAGTCTGGCGTAGCATGGTAAATTCCATTGTCTCGACCACGGTCTCGATACCAGAGGGCGCACACTCTCCTACCCTGATGTAATCTCCAGGGATACAGGCATCCAGCAACAGGACCTCCGTAATGCTATGGACCGTGAAGTCTGGCGTAGCATGGTAAATTCATTGTCCCGACCACGGTCTCGATACCAGAGGGCGCACACTTCCTACCCTGATGTAATCTCCAGGGATACAGGCATCCAGCAACAGCTCCGTAATGCATGATGGACTGTGAAGTCTGGCGTAGCATGTAAATTCATTGTCTGACCACGGTCGAACAATGATGATGATGAGTTATTACTGAATCAGACAATCAATGAAATCCCTCATAATTGTGAAGCAATAATATCTCATACAAAAATGTGTTTAGAAAAAGAAAAGAAAAACATCATCATCATCATCATCATCGTTTAACGTCCGCTTTCCATGCTAGCATGGGTTGGACGGTTCAACTGGGGTCTGGCAAGCCCGAAGGCTGCACCAGGCCAGTCAGATCTGGCAGTGTTTCTACAGCTGCATGCCCTTCCTAACGCCAACCACTCCGAGAGTGTAGTGGGTGATTTTATGTGCCACCGACACAGGTGCCAGTCGAGGCTGGCAGACGGCCACGCTCGGATGGTGTTTTTTATGTGCCGCCGACACAGGTGCCAGACGAGGCTGGCAGACGGCCACGCTCGGATGGTGCTTTTTATGTGCCCCCCGACACAGGTGCCAGACGAGGCTGGCAGACGGCCACGCTCGGATGGTTGTTTTATGTGCCACCGACACAGGTGCAAATGAGGCTGGCAGACGGCCACGCTCGGATGGTGTTTTTTATGTGCCACCGACACAGTGCCAGACGAGCTGGCGAACAGCTACGATCGGATGGTGTTTGTTACGTGCCCACAGCATGGAGGCCAGTCAATGCGGTACAGGCTACGGTCCCGTTCGAATGGTTTTCTTATGTGCCACCGGCACTGGTACCACAAGGGTATAAATTCCATTGATGTTCATCTATATTGATTTTATTCGATTTGACTTCGATTTGACTTTCACTTGCCTCAACAGGTCTTCACAGGTGTCACAATATTTTAAAATCACACACACACACCACACACACACACACACACACACACACACACACACACACACACACACACACACACACACACAAACTCGACTGATTTTTATATCAAAATCCACTGCTTGCTGACAACACTGTGTTCATGCAATTTCAGACTCATTCATCTCTGTTTTCAGATGCAGCTGGAGTTCATATACGATGTCTTAGTCGAGAACATTATCACAGCAGATTACGACATCGATGTCGACGACATTCCAAAAGAATTCTCTAGAATAAAACAAACAAATGATTCGACAAGAGGATCAATCTTAGAGCAGCAATTTCAGGTAAATCAAAAATGTAATTACGATTAAAGAAGTGATCGATTCTTATTGATGGAAAAATCAACTTGTAGCAACTTTTTAACATATGGGCGGAGGAGTGGCTGTGTGGTAAGTAGCTTGCTTACCAACCACATCGTTCCGGGTTCAGTCCCACTGCGTGGCACCTTGGGCAAGTGTCTTCTACTATAGCCTCGGCCTGAGCAAAGCCTTGTGAGTGGATTTAGTAGACGGAAACTGAAAGAAGCCCGTCGTATATATGTATATATGTATATATATATATGTGTGTGTGTGTGTGTGTGTTGTGTGTGTTTGTGACTGTGTGTGTCTGTGTTTGTCCCCCCAACATCGTTTGACAACCGATGTTGGTGTGTTTTACGTCCCCGTAACTTAGCGGTTCGGCAAAAGGAGTGGCTGTGTGGTAAGTAGCTTACTTACCAACTACATCGTTCCGGGTTCAGTCCCACTGCGCGGCACCTTGGGCAAGTGTCTTCTGCTATAGCCTCGGCCGACCAATGCCTTGTGAGTGGATTTGGTGGACGGAAACTGAAAGAAGCCCGTCGTATATATGTATATAGATGTGTGTGTGTGTGTGTGTGTGTGTGTGTGTGTGTGTGTGTGTGTGTGTGTGTATCTGTGTGTATGTCTGTGTTTGTCACCCCAACATCGCTTGACAACCGATGTTGGTGTGTTTTACGTCCCCGTAACTTAGCGGTTCGGCAAAAGGAGTGGCTGTGTGGTAAGTAGCTTACTTACCAACCACATCGTTCCGCTTACAAAGAATAAGTCCCGGGGTCGATTTGATCGACTAAAAGGCGGTGCTCCAGCATGGCCGCAGTCAAATGACCGAAACAAGTAAAAGAGAATGAAAGAGAATAGTTTCATCATTATCCTACGTATTTTACAGTTCATTCATAGAAGTATTTTCCTTTGTGTCTTAGTATTGATCTAACATTAGTAATGCTTAATCTATCCAGTCATTTTTTAAATTTAATTTCAAGGAGCTGATCAAACAAGTCAAGCCGTGTAGCATGAGTCTTACATCAAAAGACGGTAAGTGATAAATATATATATATGTATATATAGGTGCAAGAGTGACTGTGTGGTAAGTAGCTTGCTTACCAACCACATGGTTCCGGGTTCAGTCCCACTGCGTGGCACCTTGGGCAAGTGTCTTCTACTATAGCCTTGGGCTGACTAAAGCCTTGTGAGTGGATTTGGTAGACGGAAACTGAAAGAAGCCCATCATATATATATATATATATATAGGCGCAGGAGTGGCTGTGTGGTAAGTAGCTTGCTTACCAACCACATGGTTCCGGGTTCAGAGCCACTGCGTGGCACCTTGGGCAAGTGTCTTCTACTATAGCCTCGGGCCGACCAAAGCCTTGTGAGTGGATTTGGTAGACGGAAACTGAAAGAAGCCCATCATATATATATATATAGGCGCAGGAGTGGCTGTGTGGTAAGTAGCTTGCTTACCAACCACATGGTTCCGGGTTCAGAGCCACTGCGTGGCACCTTGGGCAAGTGTCTTCTACTATAGCCTCGGGCCGACCAAAGCCTTGAGTGGATTTGGTAGACGGAAACTGAAAGAAGCCCATCATATATATATATATATATATATAGGCGCAGGAGTGGCTGTGTGGTAAGTAGCTTGCTTACCAACCACATGGCTCCGGGTTCAGTCCCACTGCGTGGCACCTTGGGCAAGTGTCTTCTACTATAGCCTCGGGCTAACCAAAGCCTTGTGAATGGATTTGGTAGACGGAAACTGAAAGAAGCCCATCATATATATATTTATAGGCGCAGGAGTGGCTGTGTGGTAAGTAGCTTGCTTACCAACCACATGGTTCCGGGTTCAGTCCCACTGCGTGGCACCTTGGGCAAGTGTCTTCTACTATAGCCTTGGGCTGACTAAAGCCTTGTGAGTGGATTTGGTAGATGAAACTGAAAGAAGCCCGTCGTATATATGTATATATATGTATGTGTATATGTGTATGTGTATGTGTTTGTCCCCCCAACATCGCTTGACAACCGATGCTGGTGTGTTTACGTCCCCGTAACTTAGCGGTTCGGCAAAAGGGACCGAAAGAATAAGTACTAGACTTACAAAGAATAAGTCTTGGGATCAATTTGCTAGGTTAAAAGGTGGTGCTCCAGCATGGCCACAGTCAAATGACTGAAACAAGTAAAAGAGTAAAAGAGTAAAACAACTTGTAAATGCATGGCTGCAGTCATTGACGTCTTTTTCGCTAAATTTTGCCAGGAGTGGCTGTGTGGTAAGTAGCTTGCTTACCAACCACATGGTTCCGGGTTCAGTCCCACTGCGTGGCATCTTGGGCAAGTGTCTTCTGCTATAGCCCCGGGCCGACCAATGCCTTGTGAGTGGATTTGGTAGATGGAAACTGAAAGAAGCCTGTCGTATATATATATATATAAATATATATATATATATATATGTATGTGTGTGTATGTTTGTGTGTCTGTGTTGTTCCCCCTAGCATCGCTTGACAACCGATGCTGGTGTGTTTAACGTCCCCGTCACTTAGCGGTTCGGCAAAACAGACCGATAGAATAAGTACTGTGCTTGCAAAGAATAAGTCGTGGGGTCGATTTGCTCGACTAAAAGGCGGTGCTCCAGCATGGCCGCAGTCAAATGACTAAAACAAGTAAAAGAGTAAAAGAGTAATTAATCACTTTTAAAACTCCCCCCTGCTGTTGATCTCTGACACGGGCATACGACTAGGACTATTGTACCCTCTCGAAGCATGAGTCAGTGGAGGCGCAATGGCCCAGTGGTTAGGGCAGCGGACTCGCGGTCATAGGATCGCGGTTTCGATTCCCAGACCGATCGGGCGTTGTGAGTATTTATTGAGCGAAAACACCTAAAGCTCCACGAGGCTCCGGCAGGGGATGGTAGTGATCCCTGCTGTACTCTTTCACCACAACTTTCTCTCACTCTTACTTCCTGTTTCTGTTGTACCTGTTTTTCAAAGGGCCGGCCTTGTTACTCTCTGTGTCACGCTGAATATCCCCGAGAACTACGTTAAGGGTACCCGTGTCTGTGGAGTACTCAGCCATTTACACTTACAGGCTGTTCCGTTGATCGGATCAACCGGAACCCTCGTCGTCGTAACCGACAGAATGCTTCCATCCATTAGACCGAAGTCAGTCATGACATAAATTAGAAGGAATTATCACAGACATCTGAAAATGTTCTTTTCCACTTGAATATAAAGCTGTGGAATTTCAGCTATATTTCCATTTACATCCACCCATCCATTCCTTCATCCAACTGTTTACCTGTCTGTCCATCCGTCCGCATGTCTTCATGTCTCTCTGTCTGTATGGATTTATATTATTTTTCAGAGAAATTGTTACACATTCATGTCTATGTGTATAGACATGGCGCAGGAGTGGCTGTGTAGTAAGTAGCTAGCTTACCAACCACATGGTTCTGGGTTCAGTCCCACTGCATGGCACCTTGGGCAAGTGTCTTCTACTATAGCCTCGGGCCGACCAAAGCCTTGTGAGTGGATTTGGTAGACGGAAACTGAAAGAAGCCCATCTTATATATGTATATATATATGTGTATGTGTGTGTGTGTGTGTGTGTGTGTTGTGTGTGTGTATGTCTGTGTTTGTCCCCCTAGCATTGCTTGACAACCGATGCTGGTGTGTTTATGTCCCTGTTACTTAGCGGTTCGGCAAAAGAGACCGATAGAATAAGTACTGGGCTTACAAAGAATAAGTCCCGGGGTCGAGTTGCTCGAATAAAAGCGGTGCTCCAGTATGGCCACAGTCAAATGACTGAAACAAGTAAAAGAGTAAAAGAGTAGTTATACGTATGTAGAATACATCCCCACTTTTGGCACTATTTTGTTAGCAACATTACGAACTGTGACTGAAGTAATTATGTATCACTACGCTGAATGTGGACAGTCCGTATAACATGAAAAGTTAATAAACACGTAAAACAATAACAATGGCTTTCATATTGAGTTGTCTATACCATTAGAAAGAAACTACAGATAGCAGAAATTAATTCTTTGCATGGAAAATTTAATACGAAATTTATATATGTGAGTCGGCAGAGCGAGAGAAATACACTGGCTGGTCAAAGCATGGCCGCATAAAGCTTTAGTTCCAGGGTCATTTAATACGGCTGAATAGTCTCTAGTTCAACTGGGAAAAATCATTTTATGCCTACTCCATATCGAACTTAGCATTTGATGATCTTCAGACCAGAAGACTGATGGAAGTCGAATAGCTCGTAACTCTCAGGAACTCTCTCTTCTTTGTAAATTCAATGAATTGCTTTAAAGCAATAGTATAGAATTTATTTCTAATAGTTGTATATCACTTTCTGGGCAACAGGAACGCAGTCAACTTTATGCCTACCCCGTATCAAACTTAGTATTACGTAGTAGTTTGTTAAATCTCTGGATAAAAGCAGACGATACTTTCACTGTATTTGCAGAGCATTTCCCACTCTGATCAATGAAAAGATAAACCTGGAGTATTTGATGATCTTCAGATCAGAAGAATGATGGAAGATGGAACTTTGTAAATTCAATGAATTGCTTTAAAGCAATAGTATAGAATTTATTTCTAATAGTTGTATAGGAGTGGCTGTGTGGTAAGTAGCTTGCTTACTAACCACATGGTTCCGGGTTCAGTCCCACTGCGTGGAACCTTGGGCAAGTGTCTTCTACTATAGCCTCGGGCCGACCAAAGCCTTGTGAGTCGATTTGGTAGACGGAAACTGAAAGAAGCCCGTCGTATATATGTATATATATATATATGCGTGTGTGTGTTTGTGTGTCTGTGTTTGTCTCCCTAGCATTGCTTGACAACCGATGCTGGTGTGTTTATGTCCCCCGTTACTTAGCGGTTCGGCAAAAAGAGACCGATAGAATAAGTACTGGGCTTACAAAAGAATAAGACCCGGGGTCGAGTTGCTCGACTAAAGGCGGTGCTCCAGCATGGCCGCAGTCAAAATGACTGAAACAAGTAAAAGAGTAAAAGAGTAAAAGAGTATCACTTTCTGGGCAACAGGAATGCAGTCAACTATATCGAAATAGTCGACAACAGGCTGGTAAACTTTCAAAAGTTGGGAACAAATATGAGGATAAAACTGCACAATTTCCACGGTCACCTTCCTAAATTCCCTTACAATTTTGGTGACACAAGTGACAGGCAAGCAGAATATTTCCATCAGGAGATAAATTCAATGGAACAAAGGTAACAAAGAAGGTGAATCTTGTATATTCATCATCATCATCATCATCGTTTAATGTCCGTTTTCCGCGCTAGCACGGGTTGGACGGTTCGACCGGGGTCTGGGGAGCCAGGGGCTGCCCCAGGCTCCAGTCTGATCTGGCAGTCTTTCTACAGCTAGATGCCCTTCCTAACGCCAACCACTCCGCGAGTGTAGTAGGTGCTTTTTACGTGTCACCTGCACAGGTGCCAGAGGGGTCTGGCATCGGCCACGATTGGTTGGTGCTTTTTTTATGTGCTACCGGCACAGAAGCCATTCGAGGCAGGGTTGGCATCGGTCACGTTCAGATGGTGCTTTTTATGTGCCACCGGCACAGAAGCCAGTGGAGGCTGCACTGGCAACGGCCACGTTCGGATGGTGCTTTTTATGTGTCACCGGCACAGGTATCACAACTACTGTTTCCATTGATATTTGGTTCGATGTTCATGTACATGCACTTGACTCAACAGGTTTCCTCAAGCACAGGGATGACTATTGCTGAAACTTGGCTCCTGATATTTTTAATGTTCAGCACTCAAGCAAATCATTCAAGCGCGAATTCAGGAGAAATTACTCACCATTTAATGATGGGATTTTGCAGAAGAAATTTTAAGATTTTTACAAGAGTGGACTCATATTTTTACAATCGTCATATCTCTGCCAGAGATATGACTACTGAAACAATGTAAATATTTTGAGTTCCATTACTGATGTGAATATGTTAGATAAATATGTTAGGTAAATATGTTAGTAAATACTCCTACGGCCGTTTCTGGGGGTGTGGTTGAATTTTAACATATTACACGTAAAGTAACGCTCAACACGCTTATTCCTCTTCTGATTCAAATTGGTTCTTATAATATGTAATAACTCTAAAAATGTGCTATATGGAATTCGCTAATATGAATATTCATCATTCTCAACG
>NC_043025.1:10890042-10910042 GCF_006345805.1 Octopus sinensis
CTTCCGCATAGGATCCACCTAACTACTTGCCAAGGACACTGAACGAATCTGTTAAAATTGGACCATATCTCCTAAAACTAGTTACTTTTGAGGATAAAAAAATCTGCATACATAGTGTTTTAAAGGTTAAGTTTGATAACAAAAAAAAGGCAAGTTTGGTATTTTTTGTTGATTTTTATAAAATAATTCCACTTTTTAAAAGGTAATTATAGCATAATTAAAGAAAGGCGCAGGAGTGGCTGTGTGGTAAGTAGCTTGCTTACCAACCACATGGTTCCGGGTTCAGTCCCACTGCGTGGCACCTTGGGCAAGTGTCTTCTACTATA
This sequence comes from Octopus sinensis, assembly GCF_006345805.1. Taxonomy (NCBI): domain Eukaryota; kingdom Metazoa; phylum Mollusca; class Cephalopoda; order Octopoda; family Octopodidae; genus Octopus; species Octopus sinensis. Next base: position 10,890,369 of record NC_043025.1, read on the forward strand.
GCCTCGGGCCGACCAAAGCCTTGTGAGTGGATTTGGTAGACGGAAACTGAAAGAAGCCCATCGTATATATATGTGTGTGTGTGTGTGTGTGTGTGTGTGTCTCTGTGTTTGTGTGTCTGTGTTTGTCTCCCCCTAGCATTGCTTGACAACCGATGCTGCTGTGTTTACGTCCCCGTCACTTTGCGGTTCGGCAAAAGAGATCCGATAGAATAAGTACTGGGCTTACAAAAGAATAAGTCCCGGGGTCGATTTGCTCGACTAAAGGCGGTGCTCCAGCATGGCCGCAGTCAAATGACTGAAACAAGTAAAAGAGTAAAAAGAGTAAAAGAGTAAAAGACTAAAAGGGTAAAAGAGTAGGAACAAACTTACTGCAATTGAATCAATCCAGAAAATATAACGTAAATATTTTCTTTCGGGTTTTATTCACATTATGGTCACTACTATTTCTTTTCATATTACAGTCGAGGATCGAAGAGTATCTGATGAACCACTTCCTAGTTACCATATGGATGGACAGAAAATATCCATCATGTGCCGACATATTAAAACTGAGCAATATACTGAGCGCCCATCAGGAGAAGGAGGTCAATAAAAAATTCACCGTGCATTCGGGGTAAGTGCGAATATTGATTGATTGTAACGGCAGTCATACGACTCCGTAAAGGAACATAGAAATCTATATATATAAAACTGTAGTTGTGTGAGTGTCTGTCCCCTTCGATTTAGATTCCTAACTACTCCCACATTTTGCGGTGCAGTTTAATCAAATTCGGGTATCTTATAGTCGTGATTCATATCGAGCCCGTCTGGCTATTAGCGCGCGTCTACGATGAGTCTACGATTTTAAAAATAATTTAACATCATTTTTTATTCCATTTTAATGCATATTTTTTCGTGTGTCGATGGCGGCGGAGTTGGCGTCCATGGTCACACCTGCACCTGTTTGCTTCTCCCCCTTCTTCCCTCCCTCGTGAAGCTGTGGGGAAGGGAGTGTAAGGAAATCAACGTCGTAAAGCGTTGTCAAGGAGACCAGCGTTCTTTTAGAACAACGACTTCATGGCTTGAAGACACCAAAACAGAAATGGCTAAGAAAGCCCGAATTGGCATCTATAAGGGAAGTAACTCTCTAAAAATGCTTATATAGTTATTTCCCTTACAAACCCGAGCAACGCCGGGCGATACTGCTAGTTATACATACAATATGACAGATATTTAGAGAGTATACATACAAGGTGACATATAAAAGGACGGATATATAAAGTACTAGCAGTATCGCCCGGCGTTGCTCGGGTTTGTAAGGGAAATAACTATATAAGCATTTTTAGAGAGTTACTTCCCTTATATAAACCGAGCAAAAAATGCATTAAAAAATGAAAAAATGATGGTAAATTTTTTTTTAAATCGTAGACGCTAATACCCAGAAGGGCTCGATATGAATCACGACTATAAGATACCCGGTTTTAGTTAAAATGTGGGAGTAGTTAGGAATCTAAATCGGAGGAGACAGACTCTCACACAACTTCGGTTTTATATTTAAGGATGTATGTGAGGTGAGAGACAAAGATGAGATGCAAGTTGACAGACATAGATATGATATAAATATATATATATATTTCTGTTTCTGTTTCGACCAGGCTATCAGATGTTGCTACACATCGCTGGTCACAATGCGCTTCGCATTGTTTTAGCCTTCAAATGACGCCACCCCGCTGGCTTAAGTGAGCTGGCCAATATATATATATAATATATATATATATATATATATATACACACATTCAAAATAAGCAACAAGCATATCTCCGGTAATTTGGTACGATCGTTTCACGCTACATCATTTTATCAAATATTGTAAATATTACAACAGTTTTAAAATGTTGAGCAATCATCAGCCATTTATAGAGGTTTCCTATTAGTACATCATTTTCATATTATATATATATATATTGTATATATATGTATATATATATGTATGTATGTATGTATGTATATCTATATATACAGAGAGAGAGGGGGGAGAGAGAGTTAGCGGTTGTAGCAACTGACTAAGGGATAAAATATCCGTATATACTATCAGTATCCGTTACCTGTGTTATCCCCGAGCAATGGGTGTGCAGGGGCACCAAATACGTCAAGCGTTGGTGACAATAGGATAAACAAAAGTTTATCAGGAGCCAATATATCAATAATTAGAAAATGGAGATAAACATCGATTAACCAGCAGATCAATTGGACCATATTTAAAGCTTCTTTAGTATGATACAAAGTGATGTTCGTCCTTCGGTTCGAAGATGACCATTGACATCATCATCATCATTATCATCATGGGACAAAAGTGGGTAGGGGCTGTGCTATTGGTGCAGGTGACTCTGGCTTTCCGCATCTGGCGTTTCTGTTCTGCTGACTGAATCCGTCTCTCCTTGGCTATATAACTATATAAGCATTTTTTAGAGAGTTACTTCCCTTATATAAACCGAGCAAAAAATGCATTATAAAAATGATGGTGAGCGGTCGGCAGCAAGTGTCTCTGATCAGATTACCAGAATGCAGTCTAAGCATAAATGCAAGAATTTATCATTATTCCTCATCTTCATAGGGCATTCGAATCAAGGCAACCGATCTTCAACGCAGTGAAAAACAAGGGGATACAATATAAACAAATAGTTAGTTAGTTAATTTGGCTCAAAAGCAAATAGCAAGGCCATGTAGGGGGACATGGAGTTAAGTATAGGGTGGTGTTCATGTAAAGAGTTTAGGCCACTTGAGGTCCAGGGAGGCTTTGAACAAAGCGGTCGTCGGCATCTTCACCATCTCGTCTGGCAGCTTGTTCCACGGATCCGCAACCCGGAAGGAGAAAGCTCCTCTCCTTCGATTGAGATGAAAACGTCGCAGGTAGAGCTTTTCGGAATGACCCCGCAGCCGATGCTCTGGAGCAGGAGTGAAGAACAGCTCTTTCGAGAGGTTACACTTTCCGCTTATGATGTTGTGGGCGAGAATGAGATCACCACGGCGGCGTTTTTCAAGATAATAAAGGTCGAGCGTCCTCAGCCTTTCTTCGTAGGACAAATTTTTGAGATCAAATAGAAGATCGAAGGGGGAAGAAAACATGGTTTAGACAAATAGTCTATAAGTCCAAGGTGACATGCAGTGGGACTGAACCCAGAACCATGTTGTTGGTATGCAAGCTACTTAACACACATCCACTCCTGCACCTATGTCCATGGAACTGAAATAATTGGGAGTAAATGAGATATTTTGTCAGAAATCATTATTTTACAATGTTAAAATCTATTTTATTTACATTATTTACATGTGACGGGTGGAGGCGCAATGGCCCAGTGGTTAGGGCAGCGGACTCGCGGTCGTAGGATCGCGGTTTCGATTCCCAGACTGGGCGTTCTGAGTGTTTATTGAGCGAAAACACCTAAAAGCTCCACGAGGCTCCGGCAGGGGGTGGCGGTGATCCCTGCTGTACTCTTTCACAACTTTCTCTCACTCTTACTTCCTGTTTCTGTTGTACCTGTGGAGGCGCAATGGCCCAGTGGTTAGGGCAGCGGACTCGCGGTCGTAGGATCACGGTTTCGATTCCCAGACCGGTCGTTGTGGGTGTTTATTGAGCGATAACACCTAAAAGCTCCACGAGGCTCCGGCAGGGGATGATGGTGATCCCTGCTGTACTCTTTCACCACAACTTTCTCTCACTCTTACTTCCTGTTTCTGTTGTACCTGTGGAGGCGCAATGGCCCAGTGGTTAGGGCAGCGGACTCGCGGTTGTAGGATCGCGGTTTTGATTCCCAGACCGGACGTTGCGAGTGTTTATTGAGCGATAACACCTAAAAGCTCCACGAGGCTCCGGCAGGGGATGGTGGTGAACCCTGCTGTACTCTTTCACCACAACTTTCTCTCACTCTTACTTCCTGTTTCTGTTGTACCTGTGGAGGCGCAATGGCCCAGTGGTTAGGGCAGCGGACTCGCGGTCGTAGGATCGCGGTTTCGATTCCCAGACCGGGCGTTGTGAGTATTTATTGAGCGATAACACCTTAAAGCCCCACGAGGCTCCGGCAGGGGCTGGTGGCGATCCCTGCTCTACTCTTTCACCACTCTTTCTCTCACTCTTTCTTCTGTTGGCCTGCTCGCTTAGCCAGCGGGGTGGCGTCATTCGAAGGCTAAAACAATGCGAAGCGCATTGTGACCAGCGATGTGTAACAACATCTGATGGTCTGGTCGGTCACGTGATCACGTGATCACATGTGACGGATAATGTAAATAATGTACGTAATTCCTCATCTCTTAAATATAGAACTGTGAGGGCGCGTGGCTTAGTGGTTAGGGCATTCGGCTCATGATCGTAAGGTTGTGAGTTCGATTCCCGGCGACGCGTTGTGTCCTTGAGCAAGACACTTTATTTCACGTTGCTCCAGTCCACTCAGCTGGCAAAAATGAGTTGTACTTGTATTTCAAAGGGTCAGCCTTGTCACTCTCTGTGTCACGCTGATTATCCCCGAGAACTACATTAAGGGTACACGTGTCTGTGGAATGCTCAGCCATTTGCACGTTAATTTCACGAGCAAGCTGTTCCGTTGATCGTATCAGCTGGGACCCTTGTCGTCGTAACCGGCGGAGTCTTTTAAGTCTTTAAATATAGAACTGTTAGAATGTATTATTCCCACATTCTTAAACGTACAATAATTCTCGTCCTTTTTCATGTAAAGCACGAATTTCAACAAAAGTGGTTTGCTGTGCATCACTCACATTTTAAAAGATGCAATAACCAGTCAATCAGTAATCAACATAGTACGATTAGTGCGACTAATCAAGAAAATACAACCAGAAATAGTACCCAACTGTGTAAGTATAGCAACATTTTTTTTTAAATTTTATGTGCTTTAACCAAGTGTTTACTAAATATCTATTATATCGACCCCAGTGCGCAACTGGTACTTAATTTAATCGACCCCAAAAGGATGAAAGGCAAAGTCGACCTCGGTGGAATTTGAACTCAGAACGTAACGGCAGACGAAATACGGCTACGCATTTCGCCCGGCGTGCTAACGTTCTGCCAGCTCGCCACGTTTCTTTTTTAAAATACTAGACCTATTTCTTTACTCCACACAAAGGGCTAAACACAGAGGGGACAAACAAGGACAGACAAACGGATCAAGTCGGTTATATCGACCCAGTGCGAAACTGGTACTTAATTTAATCGACCCCAAAAAGATGAAAGGCAAAGTCGACCTCGGCGGAATTTGAACTCAGAACGTAGCGGCAGACGAAATACCTATTTCTTTACTACCCACAAGGGGCTAAACACAGAGGGGACAAACAAGGACAGGCATAGGTATTAAGTCGATTACATCGACTCCAGTGCATAACTGGTACTTAAGTTATCGACCCCGAAAGGATGAAAGGCAAAGTCGACCTCGGCGGAATTTCAACTCAGAACGTAACGGCGTGCTAACGTTTCTGCCAGCTCGCCGCCTTCCTATAAAAAATATGGAACGCTTCACGAATTTGCATGTCATCCTTGCGCAGGGGCCACGCTAATCTTCTCTGTAGCTTTCCAATTTTGAGAATATGTACTGCCGTTGCTACTGTTTACTAAATATCAGTGGAGGCGCAATGGCCCTGTGGTTAGGGCAGCGGACTCGCGGTCGTAGGATCGTGGTTTCGATTCCCAGGCCGGGCGTTGTAAGTGTTTATTGAGCGAAAACACCTAAAGCTCCACGAGGCTCCGGCAGGGGATGGTGGTGATCCCTGCTGTACTCTTGCACCACAACTTTCTCTCACTCTTACTTCCTGTTTCTGTTGTACCTGTATTTCAAGGGGCCGGCCTTGTCACTCTCTGTGTCACGCTGAATATCCCCGAGAACTACGTTAAGGGTGCACGTGTCTGTGGAGTGCTCAGCCAGTTACGCGTTAATTTCACGAGCAGGCTGTTCCGTTGATTCGGATCAACCGGAGCCCTCGTCGTCGTAACCGACGGAGTGCTTCCATTACTAAATAGCGGAGGGGAAAATCTGTTCTTCAAATGTTTACTGTTATTGGAACACATTCCTGAAAAATTCTTCATGTTCGAAGATCATTAAAAGACCACCTTCGGTCATGAATGACCATGGGATTGCACCTAGAAAGTTACCCTCCTAGACACAAGTCCGGGCAAGGTTGTTTTATGGAAGATCAGCAGTCGCCCATGCATACCGGCCTCCCCTCTCCACGCCACCAGTGTTATCCAAGGGAAAGGCAAGGGCCGATACAGCTTGGCACCTGTGACGTCGTAACTCATTTCTACAGCTGAGTGAACAGGAGCAACGTGAAATAAAGTGCCTTGCTCAAGAACACAACACGCAGCCCGGTCCGGGATTCGAGCTCACAACCTCACGATCGTAAGCTCGACGCTCTAACCACTGAGCCATGCGCCTAATAAACATGTGACTAAGTTTCAGATGATTTCTTTCTTATCCTACACTGGAAACTTGCTGAGTACTGAACTGTACATCTCTTACTCTCTCTCTTTTACTCTTTTACTTGTTTCAGTCATTTGACTGCGGCCATGCTGGAGCACCGCCTTTAATCGAGCAACTCGACCCCGGGACTTATTCTTTTTGTAAGCCCAGTACTTATTCTATCGGTATCTTTTGCTGAACTGCTAAGTTTACTCTTTTACTTGTTTCAGTCATTTGACTGCGGCAAGGCTGGAGCACCGCCTTTAATCGAGCAACTCGACCCCGGGACTTATTCTTTTTGTAAGCCCAGTACTTATTCTATCGGTCTCTTTTTGTCGAACCGCTAAGTAACGGGGACATAAACACACCAGCATCGGTTGTCGAGCAATGCTAGGGGGACAAACACAGACACACAAACACACACACGCATATATATATATATACATATATACGACGGGCTTCTTTCAGTTTCCTATTTCTTTATTGCCCACAAGGGGCTAAACATAGAGAATACAAACAAGGACAGACAAAGGGATTAAATCGATTACATCGACCCCAGTGCATAACTGGTGCTTATTTGATCGACCCCGAAAGGATGAAAGGCAAAGTCGACCTCGGCGGAATTTGAACTCAGAATGTAACGACAGACGAAATACCGCTAAGAATTTTCGCCCAGCGTGCTAACGATTCTGCCAGCTCGCCGCCTTTCAGTTTCCGTCTACCAAATCTACTCACAAGGCTTTGGTCGGCCCGAGGCTATAGTAGAAGACACTTACCCAACGTGCCACACAGTGGGACTGAAACCGGAACCCTGTGGTTCGTAAGCAAGCTACTTACCACACAGCCACTCCTACACGACAGGCTTCTTTTCAGTTTCCGTCTACCAAATCCACTCACAAGGCTTTGGTCGGCCCGAGGCTATAATAGAAGACACTTACCCAAGGTGCCACACCGTGGGACTGAACTCGGAACCATGTGGTTCGTAAGCAAGCTACTTACCACACATCCACTCCTGCGCCTGTGAAATTTATTCTTATCAAATAATGTTTAGTCGGGAACGTACGGTCACCAGTGGTTGACCATCGAGTGAAGACATTTATATGTTACTAAATGGAATCTGTATATTACCATTATATTAATCTCGATAATATTAGTGAAAGAGGATGGAACTTTGCAAAGGATACAGTAAAACAAATAATTAGGTATTGAGTAATTTCAATCCAATTTCATTAATTAATTCATATATTTAATAATTATTTCTTTGGCAGGAATCTTACACCTACATTTGGGAAGTTGCTGAATATTTGCAAAAGGAATCATCTTTATACAGTAATTGTGTACAGTGATACTTGGGGATGAATATCTTTTATAAATCCATGTTATATCCGTTAAGAGGTGATGTATACAAAAAGTCTATTTCTTTGTTGGAGAAAGAAAACGAAAGCTTAGCGGTAATTGTTAATATCGCTTAAAGGACATGGGAATCATTTCCAGAAACTACGAATTCAACTATCGGCATATATCGGTAATAATATATTATGCTAATTACAATGGCTAAATATTCTTCGGAACAATATTTCTTCATGAAAAGTTAATATAAACTCGTTAGGTGGCCTTAAATAAAATGTCCTAAATTTTTAATCTCTCAATATATAACATCCTAGCAGTATCGCCCGGCGTTGCTCAGGTTTGTAAGGGAAATAACTATATAAGCATTTTTAGTGAGTTATAGCTAAAAAATAGCAAAAAAAATGCATTAAAAATGGAATAAAAAATGATGGTAATTTTGGTGTCTTCAAGCCGTGAAGTCGTTGTTCTAAAAGAACGCTGGTCTCCTTGACAATGCTTTACGACGTTGATTTCCTTACACTCCCTTCCCCACAGCTTCACGAGGGATGGAAGAAGGGGGAGAAGCAAACAGGTGCAGGTGTGACCATGGACGCCAACTCCGCCGCCATCGACACACGAAAAAATATGCATTAAAATGGAATAAAAAATGATGTTAAATTATTTTTAAAATCGTAGACTCATCGTAGACGCGCGCTAATATGCAGACGGGCTCGATATGAATCATGACTATAAGATACCCGAATTTGGTTAAACTGCACCGCAAAATGTGGGAGTAGTTAGGAATCTAAATCGAAGAGGACAGACACTCACACAACTACAGTTTTATATATAGAGATTTTCTCTATCTGCCTGTCTGTTTGTCTATCTCTCATTCCTCTGCTTTCTCAAACAGCTCCACCAAATCAAATCAAATTACACAAAGTAATAATATTAGACACCGCGAGTGTCAAATTGTAATCTTTATATATAAAAGTGAGGTTGTGTGCTGTCTGTCTCCTACGATTTAGATTCCTAACTACTCCCACATTTTGTGGTGCAGTTTAACCAAAAGCGGGTATCTTATAGTCGTGATTCATATCGAGCCCTTCTGGGTATTAGCGCGCATCTACGATGAGTCTACGATTTAAAAAAAAATTACCATAATTTTTTCCGTTTTAATGCATTTTTTCGCTATTATATAAGGGAAGTAACTCTCTAAAAATGTCTACGATGAGTCAACGATTTAAAAAAAAATTTACCATCATTTTTTTACCATTTTTAATGCATTTTTTTGCAATTTTTTGGCTATAACTCTCTAAAAATGCTTATATAGTTATTTCCCTTAAAAACCCGAGCAACGCCGGGCGATACTGCTAGTTTCTATTAAAAGCAATACAAAATTTTATCTAACATAATTTTTCTATAGTCAACTATAGTAAAGCACATTTTATACAACCACTACTACGTCAATTGCCGATAAATTCTTTGTTACTATGTCAAACAGGAAGAAAATTTCGTTCAGTGATTTATTTCTTCTTCTATCGTGTGTGTATGTGTATGTGTGTGTGAATGACATTCAGTAATTCGCCGCTTAACTGCAGATCTTTTACCCTTTTTGAGTTACGTTCCTTATCTCAATTTTTGTTTTAATTCTATGGAAAGCACTCCGTCGGTTACGACGACGAGGGTTCCGGTTTATCCGATCAACGGAACAGCCTGCTCGTGAAATTAACGTGTAAGTGGCTGAGCACTCCACAGACACGTGTACCCTTAACGTAGTTCTCTGGGATATTCAGCGTGACACAGAGAGTGACAAGGCCGGCCCCTTGAAATACAGGTACAACAGAAACAGGAAGTAAGAGTGAGAGAAAGTTGTGGTGAAAGAGTACAGCAGGGATCACCACCATCCCCTGCCGGAGCCTCGTGGAGCTTTTAGGTGTTTTCGCTCAATAAACACTCACAACGCCCAGTCTGGGAATCGAAACCGCGATCCTACGATCGCGAGTCCGCTGCCCTAACCACTGGGCCATTGCGCCTCCACTTTAATTTTATATCTTACAATAAATCAATTTTTACTTATCCTGTGCCTTATTACAGTCAGTCCCCCTCCCCTTCTCTACATTTTTCCATATTCTCTTCTTTATATCTCTCAATGCGTTTCTTAATTTATTTTTATTCTTTCTTTGGATCTTTACGGTTTAAACGGCAGTTTTTTTCTAGCGATGTCATATGAAATTGTCACCCATAATTATGACCCTTGTATCGATCTATTACATTTCAATCTGTTTTGGGGTTAGGGTTTGGGGGAAGGGTATCTTTTTTCTTCACAAATGTAAATAAACCCAATCTGTTTCTTAAACGAAGGACATAGTTATACGGCACAGAATGTTTTTTACCTCAATAGACAGTCATTGATTGGTTGAAATTGCAGAAATTGAAGAAAAAAACAACAAATATCTTACAAATTATAGAATTTTCTCAATAAAGCCAAGAGAAAAAGATGTTTTATAAACACATTCTACAAGTATACGAAGTTTAAAATTTTTTAATTACCTAGAAATTATGTTAAAAACTGCCGTTCAAACCGAAAAGATCCAAACGAGGGACATATTCATACGGCACAGAATGTTTTTTAACCTCAATATACGTCAGTGATTGGTTGAAATTGCAGAAATTGAAGAAAAAAACCAACAAATATCTTACAAACTATAGAATTTTCTTAATAAAGCCAAGAGAAAAAGATGTTTTATAAACACATTCTACAAGTATACGAAGTTTAAAATTTTTTAATTACCTAGAAATTATGTTAAAACCTGCCGTCCAAACCGAAAAGATCCCTGTTCCTTAAACGAGGAACATATTCATACAGCACAGAATGTTTTTTACCTCAATGGACATCAGTGATTGGTTGAAATTGCAGAAATTGAAGAAAAAAACCAACAAATATCTTACAAACTATAGAATTTTCTCAATAAAGCCAAGAGAAAAAGATGTTTTATAAACACATTCTACAAGTATACGAAGTTTAAAATTTTTTAATTACCTAGAAATTATGTTAAAAACTGCCGTTCAAACTGAAAAGATCCAAACGAGGGACATATTCATACGGCACAGAATGTATTTTAACCTCAATAGACAGTCATTGATTTGTTGAAATTGCAGAAATTGAAGAAAAAAAACAATAAATATCTTACAAACTATAGAATTTTCTCAATAAAGCCAAGAGAAAAAGATGTTTTATAAACACATTCTACCAGTATACGAAGTTTAAAATTTTTTAATTACCTAGAAAATATGTTAAAAAACTGCCGTTCAAACCGAAAAAATCCCTGTTTCTTAAATGAGGGACATATTCATACGGCACAGAATGTATTTTAACCTCAATATACGTCAGTGATTGGTTGAAATTGCAGAAATTGAAGAAAAAAACCAACAAATATCTTACAAACTATAGAATTTTCTCAATAAAGCCAAGAAAAAAAAGATGTTCTATAAACACATTCTACCAGTGTACGAAGTTTAAAATTTTTTAATTACCTAGAAATTATGTTAAAAACTGCCGTTCAAACCGAAAAGATCCTGTTCCTTAAACGAGAAACATATTCATACAGCACAGAATGTTTTTTACCTCAATGGACATCAGTGATTGGTTGAAATTGCAGAAATTGAAGAAAAAAACCAGCAAATATCTTACAAACTATAGAATTTTCTCAATAAAGCCAAGAGAAAAAGATGTTTTATAAACACATTCTACAAGTATACGAAGTTTAAAATTTTTTAATTACCTAGAAATTATGTTAAAAACTGCTGTTCAAACCGAAAAGATCCAAACGAGGGACATATTCATACGGCACAGAATGTTTTTTAACCTCAATATACGTCAGTGATTGGTTGAAATTGCAGAAATTGAAGAAAAAAACCAACAAATATCTTACAAACTATAGAATTTTCTCAATAAAGCCAAGAGAAAAAGATGTTTTATAAACACATTCTACAAGTATACGAAGTTTAAAATTTTTTAATTACCTAGAAATTATGTTAAAAACTGCCGTTCAAACCGAAAAGATCCAAACGAGGGACATATTCATACGGCACAGAATGTATTTTAACCTCAATAGACAGTCATTGATTGGTTGAAATTGCAGAAATTGAAGAAAAAAAACAATAAATATCTTACAAACTATAGAATTTTCTCAATAAAGCCAAGAGAAAAAGATGTTTTATAAACACATTCTACCAGTATACGAAGTTTAAAATTTTTTAATTACCTAGAAAATATGTTAAAAACTGCCGTTCAAACCGAAAAAATCCCTGTTTCTTAAATGAGGGACATATTCATACGGCACAGAATGTATTTTAACCTCAATATACGTCAGTGATTGGTTGAAATTGCAGAAATTGAAGAAAAAAAACCAACAATATCTTACAAACTATAGAATTTTCTCAATAAAGCCAAGAAAAAAAAGATGTTCTATAAACACATTCTACCAGTGTACGAAGTTTAAAATTTTTTAATTACCTAGAAATTATGTTAAAAACTGCCGTTCAAACGAAAAGATCCTGTTCCTTAAACGAGAAACATATTCATACAGCACAGAATGTTTTTTACCTCAATGGACATCAGTGATTGGTTGAAATTGCAGAAATTGAAGAAAAAAACCAGCAAATATCTTACAAACTATAGAATTTTCTCAATAAAGCCAAGAGAAAAAGATGTTTTATAAACACATTCTACAAGTATACGAAGTTTAAAATTTTTTAATTACCTAGAAATTATGTTAAAAACTGCTGTTCAAACCGAAAAGATCCAAACGAGGGACATATTCATACGGCACAGAATGTTTTTTAACCTCAATATACGTCAGTGATTGGTTGAAATTGCAGAAATTGAAGAAAAAAACCAACAAATATCTTACAAACTATAGAATTTTCTCAATAAAGCCAAGAGAAAAAGATGTTTTATAAACACATTCTACCAGTATACGAAGTTTAAAATTTTTAATTACCTAGAAATTATGTTAAAAACTGCCGTTCAAACCGAAAAGATCCTGTTCCTTAAACGAGGAACATATTCATACAGCACAGAATGTTTTTTACCTCAATGGACATCAGTGATTGGTTGAAATTGCAGAAATTGAAGAAAAAAACCAACAAATATCTTACAAACTATAGAATTTTCTCAATAAAGCCAAGATAAAAAGATGTTTTATAAACACATTCTACAAGTATACGAAGTTTAAACTTTTTTAATTACCTAGAAATTATGTTAAAAACTGCCGTTCAAACCGAAAAGATCCTGTTCCTTAAACGAGAAACATATTCATACAGCACAGAATGTTTTTTACCTCAATGGACATCAGTGATTGGTTGAAATTGCAGAAATTGAAGAAAAAAGCCAACAAATATCTTACAAACTATAGAATTTTCTCAATAAAGCCAAGAGAAAAAGATGTTTTATAAACACATTCTACAAGTATACGAAGTTTAAAATTTTTTAATTACCTAGAAATTATGTTAAAAACTGCCGTTCAAACCGAAAAGATCCAAACGAGGGACATATTCATACAGCACAGAATGTTTTTTAACCACAATATATGTCACTGATTGGTTGAAATTGCAGAAATTGAAGAAAAAAACCAACAAATATCTTACAAACTATAGAATTTTCTCAATAAAGCCAAGAGAAAAAGATGTTCTATAAACACATTCTACCAGTATACGAAGTTTAAAATTTTTTAATTACCTAGAAATTACGTTAAAAACTGCCGTTCAAACCGAAAAGATCCTGTTCCTTAAACGAGGAACATATTCATACAGCACAGAATGTTTTTTACCTCAATGGACATCAGTGATTGGTTGAAATTGCAGAAATTGAAGAAAAAAAACCAACAAATATCTTACAAACTATAGGATTTTCTCAATAAAGCCAAGAGAAAAAGATGTTTTATAAACACATTCTACCAGTATACGAAGTTTAAAATTTTTTAATTACCTAGAAATTATGTTGAAAAACTGCCGTTCAAACCGAAAAGGTCCCTTTCTTTTTTACTTAATATACATAATCAACATATTCGATACAATAATTTTTGTTAATATGGTTAAACGCATGACGAGAAACTCAGGAGGTAACCGCCTTCAGCTGGAAACGGAGAGAATATCGCTATTTAGATCATGAAAATATTGCTCAGTAATCTATTGATTCAGTCAAATACAGTCTGCCTGTTGCTCACAAGAAATCCTCCGTCATATCACCATTAATAACCGCATTTGTAGCCAACAGCTACACAGATATATATATATATATATATATATATGTATATGTATGTATGTATGTATGTATGTATGTATGTATGTATATATATATATATCATACATACATGCATGCATACATATATATATATATATATATATATCATATATATATATATCATACATATATGTATTATATCATATGTATATATATCATATATATACATATATATGTATATATATCATATATATAATGTATGTATATATATAATATATATATCATACATGCATACTATATATATATATATATGTATATATATCATATATATATATATATCATACATATATGTATATATATCATATGTATATATATACATATATATGTATATATATCATATATAATATGTATATATCATATGTATATATATCATATATATACATATATATGTATTATATCATATGTATATATATCATATATATACATATATATGTATATATATCATATATATATATATATATCATATATACATATACATATATATATACGTGTGTGTGTGTGCATGTATGTATATATATATATATATATATAAATCAATAAAATCGTGTAATCTTTTATAAATGAAAATATAATTATAAACTCTGGCTACTCAATGCAAATTAATAAATCTATATTAATAAACATCGAAGTTTATCTTTTTTGTATTGAAACAAAAACCTTACCAGAACAATGCATGAATTAAAACAGGGATCGTTTAAGGGAACAAATGTTGGAAGACTAAACTATAATGCAATGGTAAGTTCTCCACTTCTCTCTCTGTCTCACACGACTTTTTTCTCCTTCGATTTCACACACACAACAATCCCCACCAATTATGTATTTTTCTATTCATCTAATTCACAGTGTTGTATAGGCAGTATATATTGGAACAATATAAACATAAGTAGGCGCAGGAGTGGCTGTGTGGTAAGTAGCTTGCTAACCAACCACATGGTTCCGGGTTCAGTCCCACAGCGTGGCATCTTGGGCAAGTGTCTTCTGCTATAGCCCCGAGCCGACCAATGCCTTGTGAGTGGATTTGGTAGACAGAAACTGAAAGAAGCCTGTCGTATATATGTATATATATATAGGTGCAGGAGTGGCTGTGTGGTAAGTAGCTTGCTAACCAACCACATGGTTCCGGGTTCAGTCCCACAGCATGGCATCTTGGGCAAGTGTCTTCTGCTATAGCCCCGAGCCGACCAATGCCTTGTGAGTGGATTTGGTAGACGGAAACTGAAAGAAGCCTGTCGTATATATGTATATATATATATAGGTGCAGGAGTGGCTGTGTGGTAAGTAGCTTGCTAACCAACCACATGGTTCCGGGTTCAGTCCCACAGCGTGGCATCTTGGGCAAGTGTCTTCTGCTATAGCCCCAAGCCGACCAATGCCTTGTGAGTGGATTTGGTAGACGGAAACTGAAAGAAGCCTGTCGTATATATGTATATATATATATAGGTGCAGGAGTGGCTGTGTGGTAAGTAGCTTGCTAACCAACCACATGGTTCCGGGTTCAGTCCCACAGCGTGGCATCTTGGGCAAGTGTCTTCTGCTATAGCCTCGGGCTGACCAATGCCTTGTGAGTGGATTTGGTAGACAGAAACTGAAAAGAAGCCTGTCGTATATATGTATATATATATATAAGTGTGTGTGTATATGTTTGTGTGTCTGTGTTTGTCCCCCTAGCATTGCTTGACAACCGATGCTGGTGTGTTTACGACCCCGTCACTTAGCGGTTCGGCAAAAGAGACCGATAGAATAAGTACTGGGCTTACAAAGAATAAGTCCCGGGGTCGATTTGCTCGACTAAAGGCGGTACTCCAGCATGGCCGCAGTCAAATGACTGAAACAAGTAAAAGAGTAAAGAGTAAAAGAGAGATAAATATAAACTAAGCATAGGCGCACATAGAGATATATGCATGCGCAAATGAAGACACATAAATTAGAAATACAAAATGGCTGACGGTTAGTAAGGAGAGACACACAAATAAGAAAGAAGAAAGCAAAGGACCACTGATGAGGTCACAGGAGTGTGATGAAAGAACTCTGGCTGAAATAAGATTAAGATTAATGTAAAAAATAAATAACGCTGAAGCAAAGTAACACCAAATATATAGTGTGGGTTTTTTTATTGGCTAAACTGGCAAAATGACCATTCCTAAATACAACAACAATAATAATATATTATAAAATATATATTACTAAAAAACCCAGGTTTTTCTACACACATATATATCTTTCTGAAGATATTGATTTAATATTGATTTCCTGATATTAATAATAATGGCTGACCGTTAGTAAGGAGAGACACACAAATAAGAAAGAAGAAAGCAAAGGACCACTGATGAGGTCACAGGAGTGTGACGAAAGAAGTCACAAGAGTGAATGAGGGTTACAAGATAACTGCAGATTGGTCGTCGCACCGGTGGATGGTGAAAGCAAACTGTTATGGTTTCTGTTTCCAAAAGGATTATGGAACGCAGCAGGAGAGAGGCCAAAACTGGTGAGGTGGCAAAATCCAGTGGTAATTTACAGAAGTGAAATACCTCCCTCCCCCCTTCCCTCCCTCCCTACATCTCTACCTACCCATCTACCTACCTACCTACTTACCTACCAATCTACCTACCTACCTACCCATTACCTACCTACCTACCTACCTATCTTCCTATCTACCTACCCACCTACCCACCTACCAACCTACCTACATACCTACCCATGTACCTACCTACCTACCCACCTACCTATCTACCTATCTTATCTACCTACCTACCAACCTACCTACCTACCCATCCACCTACCTACCTACCTACATACCTACCTACATACATACCTACCCATCTACCTACCTACCTACCTATCTTATCTACCTACCTACCTACTTACCTACTTCATTTGGTCAGATAGCGTAGGTCCTCGACTCTATGGTGTTGTATTGGTAACGCCAGTATTGGTAGTAGTAGAAGTGGTCGTGTTGGTAGTTTAGTAGCAGTAGCAGTAGTTGCTGTAATAATTGTAATAGAGGCATTTTCCTCTTTCCCCACTGCCACTCACTTGCTAATCAGTACCCACTTACAACCAGATCCCAGAATGGTAAACAGCTCCCAATTCCGCCACCCCCCTCTCCTAAGGATCTTTCAAATCCTGTCTCCACCACAACCCACCACCGTCCCATCCTTCCCAGCACATTACTGAATCAACCCACAACATGACTCACCCCCCCTCTCTAAATTGCCAACAGCCTTCGCGGATCTTTTCTGTTTGAACGGCAGTTTTTAACATAATTTCTAGGTAACTAAAAAACTTTAAACTTCGTATTCTGGTAGAATGCGTTTATAAAACATCTTTTTCTCTTGGCTTTATTGAGAAAATTCTATAGTTTGTAAGATATTTGTTGTTTCTTTTCTTCAATTTCTGCAATTTCAACCAATCAATGACGTCCATTGAAGTAAAAAAACATCCTTACCCGTATGAATATGTCCCTCGTTTAAGAAACAGATTGGGTTTATTTACATTTGTGAAGAAAAAAAGATACCCTTACCCCCACCCCTAACCCTAAAACAGATTGAAATGCAATAGATCGATACTAGGGTCATAATTATGGGAGACAATTTCATATGACACCACTAGAAAAACTACCGTTCCAACCGAAAACATCCGCCTTTGCTAATTCTCTATTATTCTCCTACCAGTCTTCTCATAAATCCCTATATATTCTTCTAATATCTAGATCAAAATATTTCAGGACAAGACAAACGCACCCCCCAAGACCAGAAATACCACATAAAATCTTAAAACACACACATGTTTCTTCTGATAAATTGTTATATTTTCTTATAATAATTGGACCACAATATTCAGGATAAGACAAAATACACACAACCCCAAATAACAACAGCCAAATCTATGAAGAAAAGTCCACAAAAAATCAGACATTCTGAGTTTCCGTTTCTTTTTAGGGTTGTTCTGCTCAACACGAATTCCTGCAACAACTGGGAACTTTGCTGCAAAAAATAAATAAATAAATAAATATATAAATAAATATATAAACAAGCAAATAAATGAATAAATAAAGTAGTAGCTATTCAACATCTGGTGTTTGGCATATTTCTTTTATAGGTGCAGGTATGGCTGTGTGGTAAGAAGTTAGCTTCCCACCCGAATTGATTTTGGGTTCAGCCCCACTGCATGGCACCTTGGGCAAGTGTCTTCTACTATAGCCTTGAACCAACCAAAGTTTTGTGTATATATATATATAAAAGTAAATAAATGGAGTTGAACGAAGATGTTATTAAAATTCTTTTACTTTCTACATATATAATGTCTTGTTGAGATATGCTCTCTTTCTTTCCTGATGAGAAGATTGCATTTTACACCGTTTATTCCTTTGGAATAAAACCAATGTCATCTTTGAAACATATGTCGAAAGTAAAAGAATTTTAATAACATCTTCGTTCAACTCCATTTATTTACTTATACTACACAAATTACTGCACATTAACCCGGAGTTTCTACATTTGAATAGGTCGCAACATTCACGCAAGTAACAAGGATGAGTGTGTGTATGTGCATATATATATATACATATATAGATAGATGGATAGATAGATAGATAGATAGATAGATAGATAGATAGATAGATAGATAGATAGTTGGATGGATGGATATATATATATATATATATATACATACATACATACAAACACAGACACGCAAACTTATACACACACACATATATATATATATATATAGATATATATATATTATATATAAAAGAGCAATAAAGATTCAAGTTAATTTAAATGAATTTACTTGAATATGGTACCTAACTTAGATGCACCAAAAAAAAACTATACTGATTTAACAATACAGTAATGTGGGGTGATTATAAGCGAGAAAGAAGCAACAAGAATGGATAGGTTTTTAGTACGATCGTTTCATACAAGGACAGGTTTTATTAAAAGTTGCAAAGATTACAGCATATAAACGAGTCCCGTACTCATCAGCTAAAATACATGTGAGATCTCTAGACATCCTAGTGTTTGAGGCTATACTCATGAAGTAATGTAGATAATTAACATAAACAGATTTCTAAAGTTCATTAAAGTTCTTTAAAGATGATGTACAGTCTTATCACAGAATTTTAAAAAAGTTTGATAGCATCACAGAGAAGGTGACCTAATCCATATGAATTTCCATAGATATGATGAGGGATTATATACTCATATACATATATATGATGGGCTTCTTTCAGTTTCTGTCTACCAAATTTACTCACAAGGCTTTGGTCGACCCGAGGCTGTAGTAGAAGACACTTGCCCAAGGTGCCACACGCAATGGGGTTGAACCCGGAACCATCTGGCTGGTAAGAAATCTACTTACCACACAGCCACTCCGAGAGAGAGAGGGAAGAGGAGAAATAGATATATATAGAGATTGATGGATAGACGGACAGACACTCTTAGAAAGAGACACATTGAAAGAAAGACGGAGTGGCAGACAGACAGACATGCTACTTTGTTAGCCACACAGGGCTGCACACAGAGGTAGAGAGATAGATAGACAGATTGATGGATAGATAGATTGATAGATAGATAGATAGATAGATAGATAGATAGA
>NC_043025.1:10915042-10919233 GCF_006345805.1 Octopus sinensis
TTCTTACTCAACCGTTACACTTTCAGCACACCACCCCCACTACTGACTTGGTCACCAAGATAACGGAAGCTATCAACTACTTCTAGTTTTTCCCCTGGAAAGTGACGGAAGTTGTTTTCTGCAGAATTTCAGAGGTTACTGCTCCCGAGCATCTGCCACATACAAAAACCATCTTCCTAGTTAGCTTCCTTTGACCGTGCTGCACCTCTATGTGTCCATAGCTTACACTTGGTGCATCTTATAGAGTTTCTACCTACACCTTTCTACAGATCGAGCAGGGCCATCTACTGCTGAAGGCGTTTGTGATATGTCTACCTTCCTACTTATTACGACTTTGGTTTTAGCTAGATTGACTCAAGCCCTTCGATTCTAAACCTTGCTTCCACACATGAAACTTCTCCTCCAGTTCTGATAGTTGGACTCAGCAAATTAGAGCAAGGTCATCAGCATAGAGGGAGCTCCCAGGGGCATCCTGTCTTGAATTCCTCCGTTATTGCCTGGAGGACTATGATAAATAGGAGGGGGCTGAGGACTGAGCCTTGGTGGACCCCTACCTCTACCCGGAATTCTTCACTGTACTCGTTGCCAACCCTCACCGTACTAGCAGCGTCCCTGTACATGGCTCGCACAGCTCCACTAACCTTCATCTATCCCTAGTTTCCTCATTGACAACCAGACAAGGGATCGGGGGACCCTGTCAAAGGCTTTCTCCATGTCAACAAAGCCAGGTACGGGCTTATCTTTGGCTAGTATTTCTCCTGCAGCTGCCTTACCAGGAATATAGCATCAGTGGTACTTTTCCCTGGCACGAACTCAAACTGCATCTCATTAAACTAACTCTCTCTCTAATTAGTTGGGTTATGACCTCTCTGTAACCTTCATCACCTGATCCAACAGCTTGATACCTCTGTAATTACTTGTATCTAGGGCTTCAACTTTACCTTTGTAGCAGTTGACTATTACGTTGCTACACCAGTCATTGGGTATGGACTCCTCGTGTATCACCTGATTAACTATACGAGTGACTAGGCTATAGCCGACACTACCAGATATTGAGCCTCGATGCAGGTGATCCCTGATGGGCTGGGGCTTCCCGTCTTCATGCTTCTAATTGCCTTAACTACTATAGAAGTGTCAAACTCCTATATAGATATATATTATTATATTATATTATATATATATATATATATATATTATATGTATATCTAACTATATGTATATATATATATGTATATATATATATGTTATATATATATGTATATATATATATGTATAGATAATATAGGATATATATTCTATGTATATATATAATGTATATATATATATGTTATATATTATATGTATATGATATGTATACTATATATCTGTATTATATATATGTATACTATATAATGTTTATATATATATATGTATATATATATATGTATATATATATATGTATATATATATATATGTATTATATATATGTATAATATATATATGTAATATATATATGTATATATATATATATATGTATATATATGTGTATATATATATTGTATAGTATCTATATATATATGTATATATGTATATATTATATGTAATATATATATATTGTATATAATATATGTTATATATATATATATGTATTATATGGATATATATATGTATATATATATGTGTATATATACACACACACACAAGTTCTGAAAATTCCCCAAAATGGGGTTATGTGTGGTTTTATCGTATGCTTAAACCAGACTTCCATCAGGATTTTAAGGAAGAAAGTCATGAAATTGTTAATGTTATTTAAAACTTCACTCATTTTGATACAATCAGAATACGTATGCCACAGAAACTGGGAAACCGGGCCCATATGCCTGGCTAGGCTTGAAAAGGGTGCATGAATAAAAAAATAAGGGTATTAAATTACTGTGCAAAAAACACTGATAGATCAACACTAGGCTTACAAAGAATTTGTCCTGGGGTCGATTTCTCGATTTAAGGTGGTGCTCCACCAAGGCCGCAGTCAAATGACCGTAACAAATAAAAGAAAAAAAGAATATACGCATATATATATATATATATATATATATATATATGTCTATCTATCTATACAATTATTCAATCTAATAAAAATAGAAACAAAATTTCCCAAAATGACATCATTTTACACAAATAAAGAAGAAATCAGTGACGTGTGACATCTATGACTTGCAAGAGTCAATGGTAGTTCGCAACAAGATATGTGTGTGTGTGTGTGTGTGTGTGTATGTGTGAATATATATATATATATATTATATATATATATTTACATAGATAGATAGATGGATGAATAGATAGATAGATAGATAGATAGATGGATGGATGGATATATATGTATATTATATATATCTATATATATATTATATATATACATACATACATATAAAGATGGATGGATATGTATATATAGACATACATACATATATATATATACATATATATATATACATACATAGATATATATATATGGCTACATACATAAATATTATAGTATGTATATTATTTATATATAAATATATATATATAATATATATATAATATATATATATAATGTATATATATCTGCTTTATATTTTTTGTCCCTTTCTTAATTTATATATATATGTATATATATATAAATATGTAATATATATATATATATATCTATATTATATATAATAAATACATATATATATATGTATACATATTTTTATATCTATAAATATATATTATATATATTAAAGAAACGGACAAAAATATTAGAACCAAAATTTATATCCATATATATAATTCTATATATATATATATATATATATATATATATATGTATATATCTATATATATATATATATGTATGTATATATATATATGTATGTATATATATACACAATCCATCTATCAATCTATATATCTATCTATCTATCCATCCATCCATGTATCTATGTATATATATATGTATGCACACACACACACAAAAATTTCAAAAATCGATTCCAGATGAGAATGCGATCGATAAAGACGTGGGAACGTGCATTTGTAAAATCATTTTTGTTTGGAAAAGAAAAAAAGTCTCTTTATTTCTTCTTTTGCTGGTGTCTCAAATTTAGATTAAATCAGTGTTTCTCAAAGGAGAGGGCTATGGGACGGTCGCACAAGGTATTTTGAGAAAATATGGTTTAAATGTTTGACAACTCAGCACCGTGTATTGGACAGAGGCGTTTTGCCAATGCTGGTGTCTTTACGTCCCCGTCACTTAGCGGTTCGGCAAAACGAGACTGATAGCATAATTACTGGGCTTACAAAGAATAAGTTGTGGGGTCGATTTGCTCAACTAAAGGCGGTGCTCAAATGACTGAAACAAGTAAAATAAAAAAAAATTTAAAAAATATGAATATATCTATATCTATATATATTATATATATATATATATATATATATATATATATATATATGTATACACGGTCCCGTGTTCAGTCTTACTGCGTGGCAACTGGTCAAGTGTCATCTACTATAGCCTCGGGCAGACCAAAGCCTGGGAGTCGATTTAGTAGACGAAAACTGAAAGAAGCCCATGTATATATATATATATAATTGATGTGGTGTGTGTTTGTCTTCCCCAACACCACTTGACACAACGATGCTGGTTTGTGTTTACTTTCCCGTAACTTAGTTCAGTCGGCAAAAGAGGACCGATAGTATAAGTACTAGGCTTAGAAATAATAAGTCCTGGGGATCCTATTTGCTCGACTATATATAAACAATTATAATTCGGGGTTGATACGAGAGATACCGCCATGCTGAAAATAGCAGCCAAAATCTGACTCTAAAACCACATTAAATCTTCATACAGCACCAAGAGATGGAGAAGACAAAAAGACAATATAAAACTAGTAAAAAATCACTTTTTTACTAGTTTTACTGGTCGATAGGAAGATAGATCGATCATATTTACCTGCTGGAATATCTCACTGAGTGATTGTGCTTATTTTCCCCGTTTTTCTCCTATTCCTTTTTCTTTGACTTTGAGCTTTTCAAGCCCTGAACTGTACGATGCCAACGTGGTACGCGCAACGCTGAATGCGATAAACTACTGCCGTTTTCCAAGAAAAATGTAATTATTCATATGTAACTGACCTTATATGTACAAAGATACAGGCACACCCAACGACACACACGTATATACCTATG
>NC_043025.1:10919333-10969333 GCF_006345805.1 Octopus sinensis
ACCTTTCCTTCTTGGGACACAAACCCTACTTGTGAAGACCTGTTGAGGACAATTGAAAATCAAAATCGAAATCTTTCAACATCAATGGAAATTGTAGCTGAGATACCAGTGCCGGTGGCACGTAAGGGAACCATCCGAACGTGGCCGGTGCCAGCGCCACTCCGACTGACCTCCATGCCGGTGGCATGGAAAAAGCACCATCCGATTGTGGCCGTTGCCAGCCTCGTCTGGTACCTGTGCAGGTGAAACATAAAAAGCACCCACTACACTCTCGGAGTGGTTGGCGTTAGGAAGGGCATCCAGCTGTAGAAACATTGCCAGATCAGACTGGGCCTGGCGCAGCCTTTTGGCTTCCCAGACCCCAGTTGAACTGTCCAACCCATGCTGGCATGGAGAACGGACGTTAAACGATGATGATGATGATATGTGTATGTATGTGTATATATATATATATATATAATGTACTGTTCTGCGACGGTCAGATTAACAAAAAAAGTACTCCATCCCCCCAACATCACTTCACAACTGATGCTAGTGTGTTTACGTCCCCCGTAACTTAGCAGTTCGGCAAAAGAGAAACCAATAGAATAAGTACTGGGCTTACAAAGAATAAGTCCTGGGGTCGATTTGTTTGACTAAAGGCGGTGCTCCAGCATGGCCGCAGTCAAATGACTGAAACAAGTAAAAGAGTAAAAAGAGAGAATATTTGCCAGAGAAAACAACAATTTAACATTTCGCAATTTTCAAATGATGTCACATCGATTTCCAACATTTGCAGCGTTCCTGTCTTTTAAGAAAGGTTGAAGCTTCCGTGAAATGACTGGTATATATGATTATCACAGATGCTGAAAGATATAGATTAACCCCTTACTTCTCAATTGCACAAGTGTATGTGAGAAAAATGGTAAGTCTAATGTCCTTTATTATCCTATGAAAACAGCTGCTCTTCATTTCCCAATATTTGAATATTTTCAAGCTGATTCCAAATGTTTTTGGTATTTTCGATTTCTAAGAAATGTAGAATCATCTGTGGAATGGTTAGTGGTGGATATATTCTCCACAGCTACTGGAAGATGTACATTAACCCATACAGTCTGACAAGAGTGTGAGAAAAGGCGGCGAGCTGGCAGAAACGTTAGCACGCCGGGCGAAATGCTTAGCGATATTTCGTCTGCTGTTACATCCTGAGTTCAAATTCCGCCGAGGTCGACTTTGCATTTCATCCTTTCACGCTCGATTAAATAAGTACCAGTTACGCACTGGGGTTGATATAATCGGCTTAATACCTATGTCTGTCCTTGTTTGTCCCCTCTATGTTTAGCCCCTTGTGGGTAGTAAAGAAATAGGTATTTCGTCTGCTGTTACGTTCTGAGTTCAAATTCCGCCGAGGTCGACTTTGCCTTTCATCCTTTTGGGGTCGATTAAATAAGCACCAGTTACGCACTGGGGTCGATATAATCGACTTAATCCGTTTGTCTGTCCTTGTTTGTCCTCTCTGTGTTTAGCCCCTTGTGGGTAGTAAAGAAAATGCCGTTATGTTCTGAGTTCAAATTCCACCGAGGTCGAATTTGCTTTTCATCCTTTCAGGGTCAATAAATTAAGTACCTGTACTGACTGGGGTCATTGTAATCGACTTAACCCCTTTGTCTGTCCCCTCTATGTTTGGCCCCTTGTGGGCAATAAAGAAATAAGAGTTTGAGAAAAACGGAATGTCAGTAATGTTGAAACAAACTTCTTCTCGTTTTGCAATTTCTTAATGATTTCAGGATGGTTTGCAAAGATTTCGGTGTTCATGTTTTCTAAAAAGGGGTCAAAGTTGCAGAGAATTGTTTGGTAAATATGATCTTCACAGCTACTGCCAGATGTTCAGGGTTTATGTCAGTTGATACCATCTCTGGCAAGGGCTTTGAAATAAGACCAAGAAGAAGTTCCAGACACCCAGCTGAATACTTGACAGACACTGACTTTGCTGACGACATCGCTCTTATCAGTGATTCTCTCTCCAATGCCCAGTCTCTTTTACAATCTCTTGAACAAGCCTCAAATTGTGTAGGTCTTTACCTCAATGAGGCCAAAACTGAATACATAAACAAGTGCCTGTCCAACAGTGATTGCATCATCCATACTCTCAACAGTGCGCCCTTAAATATGGTTTCTGATTACAAATATCTTGGGTCATACATATCATCATCTGGAAAAGACTTTCTAACTAGAAAGGGTACGGCCTGATCAGCCTGTAATGATATGCATAAGATCTGGTCATCAAATCTAAGTAGAGACTTCAAACTTAAAATCTTCAAAGCCACAGTTGAACCAATTCTACTATATGGCTCAGAAACCTGGACATTATCAAAGAAGCTTGAGAGGCGGTTGGATAAAACTTACACTCGCCTCCTTATGAGAGCTCAAAATCCCTCGTGGAAGCGCCATCCAACCAAAATGCAAATATATAGAAAACTACCACCTGTGTCATCTCTTGTGAAAGGTAGGAGAGTCCAGTTTGCTGGACATTGTTGTAGAGCTGAAAACGAGACAATTTCTACTCTTCTCCTCTGGAAGCCATCTACTCGCAATACCAGAGGGCGCACACTCTCCTACCCTGATGTAATCTCCAGGGATACAAGCATCCAGCAACAGGACCTCCGTAATGCTATGATGGACCGTGATGTCTGGCGTAGCATGGTAAATTCCATTGTCTCGACCACGGTCGAACAATGATGATGATGAAGGTATTTGAGGACCAACCTTTTTTTGATCATTGATCATTGCTGCTTTTTTTGCTGTCTTTGTATAATCTTTGTTTCAGAAAATAATAATAATAGCAGACCCTCAGCTTACTCAAGAAATGAATAGGCATGCTGTTATTGTGGTTATAAAGGCTGAGCATAGCAATTTAGAAATATCTCGATTTTTAAAAGTTGTCAGATCTTTTGTCTACAAAGTTTTTAAGGAGCTAGAGCAGTGGTTTTCAACCAGGGTTCCGCCAGTACAGTCCAGGGGTTCCACAAGAAGTTACAAAACTGCTAAAATCGGCAGTAATTTTTAATTCTCCTGTGCAGATATGTGTGCATAAGACTATTAAATTATTGCACAGGGGTTCCTCGAGCCAGTGGAATGTTTCCTTGGGGTTCCGCTCCAGCAAAAAGTTTAAAAAGCACTGGTCTAGAGACTGAAGATGGAAATGTATCACCAGTATCAAAGCATAAAAACCATTCTGAATATTCTGAAATCATTAGAACACCTGAATTTATCCAGCAAGTTCAACAGACCATTGATTACAGTCCCAGAAAGTCCATGCGGTCAATTGCAAAAGATCTCCATGTGTCAGAAGGAACAGTCAGAAATGTTGTCCACGAAGACATCAGATACGTGTCTTATATGATGAGGAAAGGTCAGTTTGTTTGAAAAATAAAAATAAAATCACTACATCAGATCTAAAAGGCTCTTAAACAAACTGAAAAATCCAGCAGAAGAAGATTTGATTTGGTTTTTCTCAAACGAGAAAAACTTCGACCAAGATCAAAAAGTTAACAGAAGAAATGAGAGACAGTTATGTACGGACCCTTCTAAAGTCCCAATTTTTATGCATACAAAATTTCCTGCAACTGTCATGGTTTTAGGGGTTGTCAGCAATGAAGGACATTGTATGTTATTTTATAAACATAAATCTGTCCTCAAATATCTTCCAGTCTCACAAGGTTGATTAAAAAAAAAGGAAAGAAAAAAAGGAATGGCTGTGTGGTAAGTAGCTTGCTTACCAACCACATGGTTCCGGGTTCAGTCCCACTGTGTGGCACCTTGGGCAAGTGTCTGCTACTATAGCCTCGGGCCGACCAAAGCCTTGTGAGTGGATTTGGTACATGGAAACTGAAAAGAGCCCATTGTGTGTGTGTGTGTGTGTCAGTGTGTCCGTATTTGTCTCCCATCACCACTTGACAACCGATGTTGGTGTCTTTATGTCCCCATAACTTCATGGTGGTGCCACATAGAAGTGCTCATGCCAGTGGGACTTTAAAAGCACTCAGCACACAATGTTAAACATTTGGCATTAGGAAGGGCATACACCCATATGCATATATATGTGTTTGTGTACATATATATATATATATTTCGGCAGTATTATTTGTGTCTCACGTGGGGGAAATTCTGGAGGGAGATACGAATTCATTTGTCTATATAAATGTGGATATGCTGGTTGGCTTCTATATGTCCGATGTCGCTTGTTCGGAATATGGTGGTAAGATTTTTCTAGCATTTCTAGATTTATTTATCGGAATATTATGTTGATAAAGGAAATGAATCTCTGATTTTAATCCAGAAACGTATGCGTCCATAATTGTTTGTCCCCTCTATGTTTAGCCCCTTGTGGGTAATAAAGAAATAGCTATCAAAACACTACAGAGTGACAATTCCATCATGATACTTCCAGCAGACAAGGGAAATGCTATAGTAGTGATAAACAAGTGTGACTACTTGGAAAAACGGGCAAGTCTTATAAGTGATGGTAGCTACAGCAAAGAAAAGAAAGACCCAACTCTGAAAACAGAAAGGATGTTGTCACAGATCTTAATCAAGAACAAGGATCACTTTGCACCAATGAAGTACAGACAACTGACCCAACACTACAGTAAGCTACCACATATGTATGGTTGCCCTAAGATTCACAAAGATGGTATTCCTTTAAGACCCATAGTGAGCTGTAGAGGTTCAGCATGTCATCCACTGAGCTGCTTCCTTGTGGATATAATCAGTCCATTGGCAGGTAAGTCAACATCACAGAATTGGTCAATGACACCCCCATTGGATCCAACCAGATGGTGAGTCTAGATGTGATAAGTCTGTTCACCAAAGTCCCAACTGGTGAAGCACTATCGGTGATTCAAGAAAAACTAGTGACAGACACCTTTCTAAAAGAACGCACTAGTATACCAATAAGAAACTTGATGAAAATGTAGACCTTGTTGAAACTACCTACTTCAGTATGGACACTGGTATATATACGCACTAGTATACCAATAAGAAACTTGATGGAAATGTAGACCTTCTGTGTTGAAACTACCTACTTCAGAAGAGACACTGATATATATCGGCAGCAACAGGGTATAGCTATGGGTTCATCATTGTCACCGATAATAGCCAATATATACACGGAATAGTTTGAGAATTTGGCTTTAGGATCAATACCAATGATAAAAGCAAGCAAGTTACTTTTATGGACGAGATTCTAATGCTCACCATGTCAAATATTCTATAATTTATACATATGTGTGTATATAATTTATATATATGTATGTGTGTATATATATATATATATAGGGAGAGAGTCAAGACTATTGAAAAGGTTGCAAGACGCAACGAAAAAAATTTTAGAAAATAAAAATAAGAAATAAGTGGAAATTTTACCGGTGAGTGTGTTAAATAATAAGGTGTGGAGGCGCAATGGCCCAGTGGTTAGGGCAGCGGACTCACGGTCGTAGGATTGCGGTTTCGATTCCCAGACCGGGCGTTGTGAGTGTTTATTGAGCGAAAACACATAAAGCTCCACGAGGCTCCAGCAGGGGATGGTGGTGATCCCTGCTGTACTCTTTCACCACAACTTTCTCTCACTCTTACTTTCTGTTTCTGTTGTACCTGTATTTCAAAGGGCCAGCCTTGTCACTCTCTGTGTCACGCTGAATATCCCCGAGAACTGTGTTAAGGGTACACGTGTCTGTGGAGTGCTCAGCCACTTACACATTAATTTCACGAGCAGGCTGTTCCGTTGATTCGGATCAACCGGAACCCTCGTCGTCGTAACCGATGGAGTACTTCCACAAATAATAAGGCACTAAAAGAGAATGACTCTCCCCAGACACAACAGAATATGCTTCAACACACAAACTCACATAAAGAATCTTGCAAACCAAATACAAAAACGAAATATATAGGGAGAGTTTACGAAAAAAACAAAAGATGAAGACAGGTGGTGTACAAAACAAACAGATGTATTAGTATATATATATATATATATATTTAAAGAAGGAGATGTGGAACACGAGTTGTGATATATAAAAAAAGGAAATGAAGAAAATGCTGACAAAATAATTTAAGTAAGGGAGAGTGTATTTTGTTCGGCGTGTTGGTACAGAATTGATGAGCTTTTACCTTCCTTGAGTTGTCTCCAATGTACATTTACCCGCTCTCCTATGCTTCTTGCCGTTTCCCCTACGTATGTCGTTGTCTTGTTACTGCATCGTCCCTCTATATACATCTTATACTATAGACTACATTTCTGGCTTTACAGTTTGTTTGTGGGCTAAATCTACATACAGTACAGTACTTATCCGTACAGGGGGTTCTACTAAAAGGATAGGTTCTACCAATTATAGATTTGATAGGGTTGCCTGGCTTTTCAACAACCTTAATTCTTAACTTAAGTTTGTCTAGGGTCCTTCTAAAGCGATACGCCAGTTCACCTCCAGGGGTGGTGTCAATGAACATGACACTCTGGTATTTATGGCTATCATACCAAGAGTTGACCTTCCTTATTTTCTTTTTTGTCCTTTCTATAGTGTTCCATGACTTGTTTCTATAGAGTGGGCAACTCACATTCCTATCATTACATAATATATTATCAAATTTCTTAATGGCTCCTTTGTATACTCTGATACTTTCTTTATGGCTGTAACCTGAGAACTGCATGCGGTGAATGAAATATTATATGTGTCTCTTTAACTCTGTGGGCTCGGACATGCGTGACACATTTCTCATTATTCTGACGAGGTCTGCCATCAAAATATTGAATTTGGCATTGCCCGCAATGGCTGAGTTCCGGTGGATCAAGTATTTTGAGGCCATAGGTTTGGCATAGTATGAATGAAGGATTTGGGTTTTATTATTCACAATTTCTAGCCAGAGTTCGGTGTCTAGTACTGGTAGCCTGTGGTTGGGGTGTTTAGTGGGGTAGTCTATTGTGACCTTAATACTCTGGTGGATGGAGTTAGCTATTTGCTGGATGCTCTCCATAGTATTAGTTTCTATTACTATATCAACATTACTCTCTTGTGGGGGTGCCTTTACCACTATGTTGATATCATCAACATAGCGAGAGTACATGTTTACGAGTATGGAGTTCTGTGTTAGGTGTTCTTTAAGCCTTCTGTCCCACCATACCATGAAAAGGTTGGCCACATCACCAGCGATACTAACGCTGATGGCTGCCCCCTCGTCCTGGGCATATATTTTATTAAACAAAAAACAAAATACAAAATACAAATTACATGAACATATAAAATTACAAATTACATGAACATATATAAACAGAAGATACAAATATTACAGGCATCCCCCCCACACACACACTAAATAAACATAAACACACATAGAGATATAAGCATGCGCAAATGAAGACATACAATAGAAATACAAAATGGCTGACGGTTAGTAAGGAGAGACACAAATAAGAAAGAAGAAAACAAAGGACCACTGATGCGGTCACAGGAGTGTGACGAAAGAACTCTGGCCGAAATAAGATTAAGATTAATGTAAAAAATAAATAACACTGAAGCAAAGTAACACCAAATATATAGTGCGTGTGTTTTTATTGGCTAAACTGGCAAAATGACCATTCCGAAATACAACAACAATAATAATATATAAAATATATATTACTAAAAAACCCAGGTTTTTCTACACACATATATATCTTTCTGAAGATATTGATTTAATATTTATTTCCTGATATTAATAATAATGGCTGACCGTTAGTAAGGAGAGACACACAAATAAGAAAGAAGAAAGCAAAGGACCACTGATGAGGTTACAGGAGTGTAACGAAAGAACTCTGGCCGAAATAAGATTAAGATTAATGTAAAAAATAAATAACACTGAAGCAAAGTAACACCCAATATATAGTGCATGTGTTTTTATTGGCTAAATTGGCAAAATGACCATTCCTAAATACAACAATATATATATATATAGATAGATAGATAGATAGATATTGGTAAAAACAGTAAGATAACAAAAGAAAGAAAGAGACCTCAATATTATGTAAATAGAGGAAATTTATCTATATATGTTATATATTTATCTATAATATGTTACATTTACTCAATAGTCAAGATAAAACTCTGAGTTTTATTTTATATATATATATATGAGTGGCTGTGTGGTAAGTAGCTTGCTAACCAACCATATGGTTCTGGGTTCAGTCCCACTGCGTGGCATCTTGGGCAAGTGTCTTCTGCTATAGCCCCGGGCCGACCAATGCCTTGTGAGTGGATTTGGTAGACGGAAACTGAAAGAAGGCCGTCGTATATATATATATATATATATATATATGTGTGTGTGTGTGTTTGTGTCTGTGTTTGTCCCCTTAGCATTGCTTGACAACCGATGCTGGTGTGTTTATGTCCCCGTTACTTAGTGGTTTGGCAAAAGAGACCGATAGAATAAGTATTGGGCTTACAAAAGAATAAGTCCCGAGGTCGAGTTACTCGATTAAAGGCGGTGCTCCAGCATGGCCGCAGTCATATGACTGAAACAAGTAAAAGAGTATATATATATAAAATATTAGGAAAACCCCACCTTTTATCAATTCAAAATGAATAATTAAATTACACCATCTAGAAAATTACATATAATAGAAAAGTTAAAATTAAAATAACAATAAAATGTAAAGATTAAGTAAATTACAAAAATAATAAAAATGTATATAATATTTTAATTTTAACTTTTCTATTATATGTAATTGTCTAGATGGTGTAATTTAATTGTTCATTTTGAATTGAGAAAAGGTGGGTTTTCTTCGAATATCTTATATATATATTATATTGTGTGTAATTTGATTTAGTATTTCTAAATTGAATCCTTTTTCCTTGTAAGTTTGGATTTTATTCCCTTATAATTATATATATATATATATACATAATTAATCAATATAGGGAAGCAAAAAATTCAGCAGAAATTATTTTGCTACCAGCGATCTAGTGAGAAAAAGGAAATAGTCAGAGACTATTCATAAATTCACCAGCAAATTAAGGAACGGCCATAATAGGCCGTTCAACCCACTAGAAATAACAGTCAAGGCTTCAACCGCAAAATAGTAGTAATTCCGTAAATCAGGAGAATAGGGTAAATGTTTTTTAATTTTCTCCTGATTTACGGAATTACTACTATTTTGCGGTATATATATATACATATATATATATGGCGCAGGAGTGGCTGTGTGGTAAGTAGCTTGCTAACCAACCACATAGTTCCGGGTTCAGTCCCACTGCGTGGCACCTTGGGCAAGTGTCTTCTACTATAGCCCTGGGCCGACCAATACCTTGTGAGTGGATTTGGTAGACGGAAACTGAAAGAAGCCTGTCGTATATATGTATATATATAGGCGTGTGTGTGTTTGTCCTCCCAACATCGCTTGATAACCGATGCTGGTATGTTTACGTCCCCGTCACTTAGCAGTTCGGCAAAAAGAGAAACCGATAGGATAAGTACTGGGCTTACAAAGAATAAGTCCTGGGGTCAATTTGCTCGACTAAAGGCGGTGCTCCAGCATGGCCGCAAGTCAAGATGACTGAAACAAGGTAAAAAGATAAAAAGAGAATATACATATATACATATATTATATATATATATATATATATATATATATACATATCATATATATATATATACATATACATATATATATATATACATATAATATACATATATAATATATATATACATATATATATATATATATATAATATATATATAATATATATATACATATACTATACTAATATATATATATACATATATTATACTATATATATATTACATATATATATACATATATATATTATATACATATATAGATATATATATATATCATATTGTTATATTTCGGAATGGTCATATTGCTAGTTTAGCCAATAAAAACACACGCACATATATTTGGTGTTTTTTGCTTCAGTGGATATTTATTTTTTACATTAATCTTAATCTTATTATGTTTTTATTGGCTAAACTATCAATATGACCATTCCGAAATATAACAATATCTGTTTCAACACACGACTTCACATAAAAACTTGCACAACAAATATTTAAACGTATATATATACACACACACATATATATTGTATATATATATATATACATACATACAAAGCTCTACTTTGTAATCTATCCCGTCTGTGTGCAGCCCTGTGTGGCTAACAAAGAAAAATAATTATGTACACACAATTAGCGCGTGCACTCATTATGACGGCCCAGGTTGTGACATATTTCATCATCTTTTTCTTATCTGCAAAGGTAGGCGGGTACCCAGCTAACTACATAAATATATACATGTGTGTAGATACATATACAGCAATTAATAGGTGTGCCTATGTACAATTGAGCAATCATTCATTCGTATAACGAGAGCGGGCTTGTAAAATTCTGTTTAAAACCTATTGAAAAAAAAACAATCGTATTTCGTCATATCTTCGTTTCGTCAGTCCGTTGCCGCCTGTGGAACCAAATCCACGTTTTCATACCAACCCTCGATAAGAAAGACATAGACCTCGTGTGGCCCGGGATGGCGGATGAGAACAGCTCTGCGACCCTCAGCAAGAAGTAAGTGGCTTTTTCGACCCTTTGATCATTTACCTGTGCTTATATATATATATATACACATGCAGTGGTTGTGTATAGTGATGTACAAGTCGGCTTATGTATGTAGATGTTAATGTATGGACGTATATTGTATTTTAGCGGAGCACAGATGGAGTTTAACACAACGTGTCCCGTTTTCACCCCGCGCACCGGTTACACGGGATGTATATTGCATGTGTATATATGTATATATATATACAGGGTGTCCCCCCAAAAATGTATACACATAGTGGTGCGGCAAAAGAGAACGATAGAATAAGTACTAGGCTTACAAAGAATAACAAATTTACAATTATTTAAGGTGTGTATACATTTTTTTGGGACACCCTGTATGTATAATATATATAAACACGAATAGGCATGTATATATAAATGTATACATGTACAAAACACGAATATAGACGTGTATGTATATATATATGTATATATGTTTGTGTGTGTGTGTGTGTGTATATATAAAAATTAAATTAGATATAATTAATTTATATTTATACTGTGAAATTAGATTTAATCCTAAATCTAATTTTTCCCTGTAAATTTGGATTTACTCCCTAATATTGTTGTATATATATATGTATGTATATATGCACAAACATGGATAGACATATGTGTGTATATATAAGTGTATACATGGACAAACACGAATATAGACGTGTGTGTATGTATGTATATATATATACACATGCAGAAACATGCATATAGACAGAAGTGAGTGTATATACTACACGTTCATCTGTCTACTTACATTCATAGACAACCACGTATATATAAACACGGATAGACATGTATGTATAAATGTGTATATATACAAACACGAATATAGACGTGTGTGTATATATATATATATATACATGCAGAAACACGCATATAGACGGAAGTGAGTGTATATACTACACGTTCATCTGTCTTACATTCATAGACAACCGTGTGTATATATATATACCGGAGTAAGCATATGAATGCGGAACAAGGCGGAAGAAAAAAGTACTCAAATACCAGAGATAGAGTAATATGCTTTATTTAAATAAAATATATGTGTGTGTGTGTGTATATATATATATATATATATATATACACACACACACACTCATAGAGCATACCTGTGCAAGAGCCCCCCCCCCTGTAACGCGCCATTGATTTTATATACCCATACATACGTGCAAACGTATGTATGTATATTCCTTTAAACAACTCGTGTTCCTTTTTCTTCACGCACGTTTACGAATGTATATATATTTGTTGTGTCGAGTTATAATAAAAACGATTGTACATTAGAACCGAAAGATAGTTCAGTACTTTCTCTTGTGTGTAACATATACATTTTAAGCAAGAATAATGTTGATTGTGACTTCGAAGTTTCGGCCTGCTAAACCATTATCAGATGTTTTGTTGTCGTCTGTTACATTCTTGTTCCATTTTTTATTTTGTGGGCGATCTTTCGTCTCTAGTAGACCTTTCCGTCGATTTCCGTAAGATCGCCAAAGACGGGTAGATTACAGCTGGAACATGATCATAGGTCTGCGTAATCACGAGTGACCTAGGGCTAAACAACAGCAGTAAAGAACACCACTGATAATGTAGTCCTAGATACACTATTCCTGAATAAAAGACGGGGCAATCTTTCGTCTCTAGTAGACCTTTCCGTCGATTTCCGTAAAAAATTTTTTTTTTTACATATGGGCTTGCGGGAACTTTTGAAGTAATGAGAGCGAAAGAGACTAAGAGAAAGCGATTGTATGACGAGGGAAGTTCTTTTGAAGTTACCGTGCATGGCAAGCATTGATGTACATGTGTGTGTGTGTGTTTGATGGGGTGTGGGAGACAGACAGTATGTTGTGTAAGTGAAGTGCTTCTGTTAGTGTGTGTGTGAAGAGACAGAGTAATGTGTGAAAGAAAGAGATAACTGAAATTTTTTACTCGGTGTATGTGTATATGTATGTATATTACTTCAAAAGTTCCCGCAAGCCCATATGTAAAAAAAAAAAAATTTTACGGAAATCGACGGAAAGGTCTACTAGAGACGAAAGATCGCCTTATTTTGTTATATACATATATATATATATATATATATATATATATGTGTGTGTGTGTTATAAGAGGTAATGGTGTCACTGAGACCCAAAGGTGTCAGGTAATGCTGAATAAGTGCTATAGACAGACCATAGTTAAGTTCCAGGTTCGGTAATATTGCGAATAAGGGGTCCAACGTTGATCATATGTCACCTTCTTGCGTAATGTGATAAAAAAAAAACCCATGGCTGTGTAGATATTAGAGCATTTATGGATAGAAGGTCTAACAGCTGTTTCCAGGATGTTCATTAATTATATTCCTTCATCGGAGATGGTGTGGGAGGATGGTTAAGTCATGGTTAGTTTAGATAGGATAGAAAATAGAGAGTGAGGTGGAGGAAAGAAAATAGATGCAAGATATTTAGGGATTTTCTCTTTTACTTGTTACAGTCATTTGACTGCGGCCATGCTGGAGCACCGCCTTTAGTCGAGCAAATCGACCCCCGGGACTTATTCTTTTGTAAGCCCAGTACTTATTGTATCGGTCTCTTTTGCCGAACCGCTAAGTGACAGGGACGTAAACACACCAGCATCGGTTGTCAAGCAATGCTTGGGGAACAAACACAGACACACAAACACACACACACATACATATATATATATATATATACATATATACGACAGGCTTCTTTCAGTTTCCGTCTACCAAATCCACTCACAAGGCATTGGTCGGCCCGGGGCTATAGCAGAAGACACTTGCCCAAGATGCCATGCAGTGGGACTGAACCCGGAACCATGTGGTTGGTAAGCAAGCTGCTTACCACACAGCCACTCCTATATATATATTGTAGTTGTAGATCCATTTTTTAGGCAGAATGGTATATATGTAAGGTTCCAATACCTTATGAGTAAGATCCAACAGAGTTTAAAATGGGTCCTTGCCTATATCTATTATATAAAATCCGTTTTGTCTGTCTGTGTGTGTCTTCTAGGATCTCAGGCATCCTCTATCTGATTGCGTTCAAATTTGATGTGTAGATACCGACGGTATCAGGGCGTGTATAAGTCTTGAAAAAATTACAAAAATCGATTCCAGGTGAGAATGCGATCGATAAAGCCGTGGGAACGTGCATTTGTACGCGCAAGTACATCAGCTGTTGCGATGTACTTACTGGTACTTTAAACTCTCCTGTTGCATATTTGAGTAAAATCGTTTTTCTTTGGAACAGAAAAAAAGTCTATCTTTATTTCTTTTTTTGCCTGTTGTATGTATGTGTGTATGTATGTATTGGGTTGTCTGGAAAGTTTGTGCCGATTTATAGTAGCTTACTTTTTGACTTATTTTAGAACATGGTTGAGTCCATGAAATAGGATTTGACTACACCTTTATTTAGAGCACAGTTATTCAGGTCACTGCAGAATAGTCTTAATGGCAAAAATTTCAATTTATTAACTTTTTCCTTTCCTTTAAAAATCGGCAAGAACTTTCCGGACAACCCAATATTTGTGTCTGTGTTTGTCACCTCACCGTTGCCTGACAGCCGGTGTTGGTTTTTTTTTTTTTGTCCCCATAAGTTAGTTGTTCAGCAATAGAGACCAATAATATAAGTACTAGGCTTACAAAGATTAAGTCCTGGGGTTGATTTGTTCGACTAAGAGCAATGCTCCAGCATGGCCGCAGTCAAATGACTGAAACAAGTAAAAGAGTAAAAGAATAACAACAACAGGATTGAATTTTTTTTTGTTCCTTAACGATTTCATTAAGTGTCTTCGTTAAATTTCTTTAAATATTCATTAAAAACTATTAATGACACAAAAGAATGAAGAAATTATTGTCTTTTTAAGTCAAGAATTTTTTTCAATTAATTATACTTTGTAATTTTATTCTAGATATTTGCATGATAGGGGTACAATTTTACTTGTTTCAGTCATTTGACTGTGGCCATGCTGGAGCACCGCCTTTAGTCGAGTAAATCAATCCCAGGGCTTATTCTTTGTAAGCCTATTACTTATTCTATCGGTTTCTTTTGCCGAACTGCTAAGTTACGGGGGACGAAAACACACCACCATCGGTTGTCAAGCGATGTTGGGGGGACAAACACAAATACACAAACACACACACACACACATATATATACATACATATATACGACGGGCTTCTTTCAGTTCCCGTCTACCAAATCCACTCACAAGGCTTTGGTCGGCCTGAGGCTATAGCAGAAGACACTTGCCCAAGGTGCCACGCAGTGGGACTGAACCCGGAACCATGTGGTTGGTAAGCAAACTACTTACCACACAGCCACTCCTATGCCTATATATATATACATATATACGATGGGCTTCTTTCAGTTTCCGTCTGCCAAATCCACTCACAAGGCTTTGGTCGGCCTGAGGCTACAGTAGAAGACACTTGCCCAAGTTGTCATGCAGTGGGAATGAACCCGGAACTATGTGGTTGGTAAGCAAGCTACTTACCACACAGCCACTCCTGTGGATAGTTGATAAGCTATCAACAATTCTAGGAAAGGGTCAATGATATCAGAAGTATGCTGACCTTCCACCCATGGCATGCTAAACTAAAAGTCCTGTGTGCTTGCGTCCTTGAAATACAAGATTTCGTGGAAATAGGTAGCTGAAGGGTGTGGTTGCTTATAGAAGAGGGGAAGGAGGAAGATTTGTTAGTGACGGGGCGTAACTGCAGTTTAGTGCCCCGCCTTTTAATTTTCCAGAAGATTTGTGTTTGTTTTGATGAAATACAGGCTATAGTGAAAATTGCAGCTACAAAAATAGGAGTTGCTTGAACCAGCGAAAAGGCATGGCTATACTTTAGTGCCCCACTTATTGATTTCTGAGAAACCTCTGCTTGTTTCTATGAAATGCAGGACATAGTGAAAATACTGAGCTGTAAGTTGTCATAACTTCTTAAAGAGGTTGTCACAGCCAATGATAAGGCATAACTATACTTTAGTGCCCCACTCTCATTGATTTCTGAGGTCTACTTTCACGTGGTCTTTTGCAGCTAGATGCCCTTCCAAACATCAACCACTTTACACTGTGGACTGGGTGCTTTTCACATGGCACCAGCACTGGTGAGGTTACCAAGTAAACTGCAAGATGAAGATCCTCTCAGGTGTGGCTGGTACTGAAGGAAGTGGCTTTGTGCCTGGTAACGAGTGGTTTGAGTATGACGGAGGGACAGAAACAGATACACCCGAGAGTGGCCCTTTGCTGGGATTTAAGCAAAAAACTCTGATATTAAAAAGAAAATTCGAAAGAAGAATGGAACTTTTAGGATTTATGGGTGGGCGTGGTGGTAACAAATTTTAAGAAAAATTTTTTTTCATTATCCCATGAATTCCCATACTCTTTTACTTGTTTCAGTCATTTGACTGCGGCCATGCTGGAGCACCGCCTTTAGTCGAGCAAATCGACCCCGGAACTTATTCTTTTGTAAGCCCAGTACTTATTCTATCGGTCTCTTTTGCCGAACCGCTAAGTAACGGGGACATAAACACACCAGCATCGGTTGTCAAGCAATGCTAGGGGGACAAACACAGACACACAAACACACACACGCATATATATATATACATATATACGACAGGCTTCTTTCAGTTTCCGTCTACCAAATCCACTCACAAGGCTTTGGTCGGCCCGGGGCTATAGTAGAAGACACTTGCCCAAGGTGCCACGCAGTGGGACTGAATCCGGAACCATGTGGTTGGTTAGCAAGCTACTTACCACACAGCCACTCCTGCGCCTATTTTTGGAGATTTAAAAAATAAAAGTGTTATGAATGGTTATATGGGGTGCTTGAACCGGGATTTTGCTCCCAATGCTATAGTAGAAGATACCCAAGGTCCCACACAAGAGGACTGAACCCAGAACCATGTGGTTGGGAAGCAAACTTCTTACCACACAGCCATACCTGAGAAGCTTCTTTCAGTTTCCCTCTATCACAAATCCACTCACAAGGCCTTGGTAAGCCCAGTGCTATAGTACAAGACATTTGCCCAAGGTGCCACAGGGGGACTGAACCCAGAACCATGTGGTTGGTAAGCAAACTTCTTACCACACAGCCATGCCTGAGAAGCTTCTTTCAGTTTCCCTCTATCAACAGATCCACTCACAAGGCTTTGGTGAGCCCAGTGCTATAGTAGAAGACACTTGCCCCAGGTGTCACATAGGGGGACTGAACCCAGAACCGTGTGGTTGGTAGGCAAGCTGCTTACCACACAGCCATGCCTGAGAAGCTTCTTTCAGTTTCCCTTTACCAAATCCACTCACAAGGCCTTGGTCAGTCCAGTGCTATAGTAGAAGACACTTGCCCAAGGTGCCGCTCAGGAGGACTGAACCCATAACTACATGTTTGCTAAGCAAGCTTCTTAACCACTGCGCCTATATACTCTGCTATTATACCTTTTTATTAAAAGAAACTTTTTTTTCCTGTCTTTGATGCTAGGTAGGACTCGCTCCGTATCCGTGTTCTAAGCATCAGCCATGCTCATCCGAACAGCCTCTCTCCTGTTTTCACGGACGGCAGTGGCTGGGAGGGTGTGTCCGGGCTGGTTCCGTATCGTCCCGCAGACAAACAGCGAGATTCCACCTCTTGCTTGTTTTCACTCTGCTCCGTCGACCTTCTCTAAGAAACGGTAAATAACTTTGCCTTTTACTCACCCCGTCCCATACATGACCATCATGCCTCGTGCTCCTTTCCCTTCGTTTGAAAAACAAAATATGTTGGGTTTGTGTTTGGATTGCAGTTGTAGTAGTAGTAGTAGTAGTAGCAGCAGTAGTGGTAGTAGTAATTGTTATTGTTTTTAATCAAAAGTTTTTTCATTTGTGGCCATCTTATCTTTTACTTTCAGACCTAATGTATCTAGGACTAAATTATCCAATGTGCCTTTCGTTGTGGTGGTTGTTGCTTAGCCTTTTGGTCAGTCCTGATAAAGCAGACCTATTATCGAGCATGTTCCAACCATGACCATCCTGTCTTTTATCAGATATAGTGTTTCTAGGACTACATTGTCCAATGTGTCCTTGTTACTTAGCCCCAGATCAAGCAGACCTATAGTTCATTTTTGGCACTTGATGCTTTGGGAACCAGACAAAAATTGCTGCAGCTCGGCTGGGATGTGTTACCCCACCCTCCATATTCACCAGATATTGCTCCTTTGGATTCCCACTTATTCAGGTCTCTGCAGAATAGTCTTAATGGTAAAAATTTCAATTCCTTGGATGACGTAAAAAGATACCTTGATGAATTCTTTGCCATGAAACCACATCAGATCTGGGAAGAGGGTATTTTCAAGTTAAAGGAAATATAGACACATTTCCCACCTGCATGGGACACTGGTCTATCACGGGATTACTCATTTTCGCCAGCTGGGTAGATTAGAGCAACGTGAAATGAAGTGTGTTGCTCAAGGCCATATTTCCCAATCCAGGAATCAAAACCACAATCTTACAATCCACTACCCTAACCACTAAGCCACGCACCACCACCGCCAAGAGAACTTACCAAAGTGCATAC
Source organism: Octopus sinensis (assembly GCF_006345805.1). Lineage (NCBI taxonomy): Eukaryota > Metazoa > Mollusca > Cephalopoda > Octopoda > Octopodidae > Octopus > Octopus sinensis. The sequence continues at coordinate 10,937,506 of NC_043025.1, forward strand.
GTACATTCATGTGATCGGTCAGTGCTTACTCAATCATCACAGTAGTGAGGGAAAAGCTTCCTTTTGGAGAGAATAGTCATATGAGATGAGACTTTGGCCCATCACTTTCAGCCAAAATCTAAGGAGTAGAAAACACCTGGAATCACCAGCAGAAAAGAGATTCATGGCTCAACCTTCACTCAACCCAGAACCATGTGGTTGGTAAGCAAGCTACTTACCACACAGCCATGCCTGAGAAGCTTCTTTCAGTTTCCCTTTACCACTCACGAGGCCTTGGTCAGCCCAGTGCTATAGTAGAAGACATTTGCCCAAGGTGCCACACAGGGGGACTGAACCCAGAACCATGTGGTTGGTAAACAAGCTACTTACCACACAGCCATGCCTGAGAAGCTTCTTTCAGTTTCCCTTTACCACTCACGAGGCCTTGGTCAGCCCAGTGCTATAGTAGAAGACATTTGCCCAAGGTGCCACACAGGGGGATTGAACCCGGAACCATGTGGTTGGTAAACAAGCTACTTACCACACAGCCATGCCTGAGAAGCTTCTTTCAGTTTCCCCTCTATCAACAGATCCACTCACAAGGCCTTGGTCAGCCCAGTGCTATAGTAGAAGACACTTGCCCAAGGTTCCACACAGGAGGATTGAACCCAGAACCATGTGGTTGGTAAGCAAGCTACTTACCACACAGCTATGCCTGAGAAGCTTCTTTAAGTTTCCCTCTATCAACAAATCCACTCACAAGGCCTTGGTCAGCCGGAGGTTATAGTAGAAGACACTTGCCCAAGGTGCGACACAGGAGGACTGAACCCAGAACTACACGTTTGCTAAGCCAGCTTCTTAACCACTGCGCCTATATACTCTGCTATTATACCTTTTTATTAAAAGAACCTTTTTTTTTCCTGTCTTTGATGCTAGGTAGGACTCGCTCCGTATCCGTGTTCTAAGCATCAGCCAAAATGTGCTAAAATCATTTCAAGTTTACTTCTTGTTGATCAGTCTGTCTGTCTTTCTCATCAACTATTTATCTATATGGCTATCGGTCTCTCTTCTTCTCACTTTCTCTCTCTACCTCTTTAACTATCAATCTTATTTATTCATCCAGCCATCCATCAATCTATCTTCCTCTCTATTTACCTTACTATCTATGGAATGTTCTTATATCTCAAGTCTGAGTGGTTGGCTAATACGTATGTCTGTATGATGTATGTCCCATAAAATCTTCGCGTGAAGACCGCCCTTGCGTATAATACGGAAGGGATTTTTAAGGGGCTGTATCTCTGAAAAACCTAAACCTTGTGTATAATACGCACCCCTTCTCTAACTTGAGTCGTGTGTAATTAAGCCAGCAGCACCTAGTCGAATAAACTCTTCTATGCATGCGTAATACAATAATGGTGATGTTCTTAACTGTTATATGGGAATGTAAATATGTTTGCAAATTGTTTTTGTTACATGTTATTCTGTGTTCTGAATACTTTTATTTTAATAAATGTTGCTTACTGCAAGTTATGGATGATTCTTTTATGATTTCATTGCTTTCAGGCTTAGCTTAAGGTATTTTCGTGCCCGGCATCACAAAATGCGTCTGAATAAACATTGCCGGACAGCAAATAGAGACTCGGACATTGCTTAGAAAATATTTTTCATTTTTAGCCTCGTGTATAATACGCACTAGGGATTTTGACCTTTAAATTTTGGGGGGAAAATGCGGATTATGCACGAGGATTTACAGTATGCATGTATATATATATATATGTGTGTGTGTATGTGTAAGTCACGAGTACTTTGGGTAGTTGCCTGGGAGCCTCATGGACCTAGGAGCCCAGTTGTGACCTGTATATTCTATAGGGCTCAGTGGACTAAGACAGTGTTACATATATACAGATGCACACACACACACACACACATGTATGTATGTATGTAATGTGTGTGTATATATGAATAAACTTTGCTGGACAGCAAATAGAGACTCGGACATTGCTTAGAAAATAATTTTCATTTTTAACCTCGTGTATAATGCGCAATGGCCCAGTGGTTAGGGCAGCGGACTCGCGGTCATAGGATCGCGGTTTCGATTCCCAGACCGGGCGTTGTGAGTGTTTATTGAGCGAAAACACCTAAAAGCTCCACGAGGATCCACGGCAGGGGTTGGCTCCACGGCAGGGGTTGGCTCCACGGCAGGGGTTGGTGGTGATCCCTGCTGTACTCTTTCACCACAACTTTCTCTCACTCTTACTTCCTGTATCTGTTGTACCTGTATTTCAAGGGGCCGGCCTTGTCACTCTCTGTGTCACGCTGAATATCCCCGAGAACTACGTTAAGAGTGCACGTGTCTGTGGAGTACTCAGCCACTTGCACGTTAATTTCACGAGCAGGCTGTTCCGTTGATCGGATCAACCGGAACCCTCGTCGTCGTAACCGACGGAGTGCTTCCATCCACATAATACGCACTAGGGATTTTTACCATTAAATTTTTGGGGTAAAATGCGGATTATACTCGAGGATTTACTGTATGTGTATGTTTGTATATTTGTGTCTGCATACATATTGTACACGTCCTTCTCTGTGTTTCTTTCTTATCCAGTGAGCAGAAACGTCAGTTGAAGGCTTTGAAGAAGGCCCAGGAGAAGGCCGAGAAAGCAGAAAAGTGTGCCTTAGTGTCACAATCGGAGAAGCAGAACAAACTTATCAGCACTGATGACGATGATATTGACCCAAATGTGAGTAACCCTTGCCCCCTTTCTTCATTGTTTCTTGTTCTGGCTGGGGCTGGTTCTTCAGACTCACTTAGTCACATGTTCCAACCAACCTAATTATCATGATAATATATATAGACTAGCAGTATCGCCCGGCGTTGCTCGGGTTTGTAAGGGAAATAACTATATAAGCATTTTTAGAGAGTTACTTCCCTTATAGATGCCAATTCGGGCTTTCTTAGCCATTTCTGTTTTGGTGTCTTCAAGCCATGAAGTCGTTGTTCTAAAAGAACGCTGGTCTCCTTGACAACGCATTACGACGTTGATTTCCTTACACTCCCTTCCCCACAGCTTCACGAGGGAGGGAAGAAGGGGGAGAAGCAAACAGGTGCAGGTGTGACCATCGACGCCAACTCCGCCGCCATCGACACACGAAAAATTATGCATTAAAATGGAATAAAAGATGATGTTAAATTTTTTTTTTAAATCGTAGACTCATCGTAGACGCGCGCTAATACTCAGACGGGCTCGATATGAATCACGACTATAAGATACCCGAATTTGGTTAAACTGCACCGCAAAATGTGGGAGTAGTTAGGAATCTAAATCGAAGGAGACAGACACTCACACAACTACAGTTTTATATATATAGATAAAGTTAATCCAAACAAGAAAACACAAAAAAACACAACAATGCGAGGACGTGGAACAAATATAGTATTATTGGATGCTCAGGAAAGAAGGAGGGTTTAACGTTTCGAGCGGAGCTCTTTGTCAGAAACATAGGAGAAGGAAAGATCCCGAGAAGGGAAGACAGAGGAAAGAAAATCGCCAACGGTACACACGAGAGAGTGACCCGCTGTTCTTGAGGAGACCCGTTGAGTCAAGTACGTCAACATCAAAATACAAATTCAAATAGAAATTGTAGTTAAGACACCCGTGCCAGTGACACGTAAAAAGCACCGTCCGAACGTGGCAGATACTAGTGCCGCCTGACTGGCGTCCGTGTCGGTGACACGTAAAAGCATCAACCGATTGTGATTTTTAACGCATCTGGCGCCTTATTTCTCGCCTTTTCCCTCATCCTATCGTCCTATTTTTTAGCTTGTTATGCCATGTGGGCATTGCCTGAAGATTGCAATAAGGCACCAGACATGCTCAAAAACACTGCCTGTGATGCTTTCATCACATGAAACTAATATTAGCAAATTGTGCTTATTAAATAATATTTATATCTCTCTGTGTCTCTCTCTCTTACTCATTCTACCTATCTTTCCTCCAGGAGTACTTCAGACTCCGTACAAAGGCTGTGGAACAGCTAAAGGTGAGTGGCAACGACCCCTATCCACACAAGTTCCATGTGTCGCTGTCACTGAGCTCGTTCATCCAGAAATATTCCAACACAGAACCAGGCTCTGTAATGGAAAATGTTGAAGTCAGTGTCGCAGGTGAGTGAGTGTGTGGGATCTCATGCGTGGCCGTATGGTCAAACGTGTGAACCCATCCCATACGTTTCTTCAGACTTTTTTTTTTTATACAGGTGCAGCAGTGGCTGTGTGGTAGGAAGCTTGCTTCCCAACCACATGGTTCCGGGTTCAGTCCCACTGCATAGCACCTTGGACAAGTGTCTTCTATTATAAGCCTAGGGCCAACCAAAGCCTTGTGAGTGGATTTGGTAGACGAAAACTGAAAGAAGCCCATCGTCGTCATCATCATCATCGTTTAACGTCCGCTTTCCATGCTAGCATGGGTTGAACGGTTCGACCGGGGTCTAAGAAGCCAGGAGGCTGCACCAGGCTCCAATCTTGATCTGGCAGAGTTTTCTACAGCTGGATGCCCTTCCTAACACCAACCACTCCATGAGTGTAGTGGGTGCTTTTTACGTGCCACCAGCACAGGGGCCAAGCGAGGCTGGCAACGGCCACGGTCGGATGGTTCTCTTACGTGCCACCGGCACGGAAGCCAGTCAAGTATATATATATATACATATATATATATGTGTGTGTGTGTGTGTATGTCTGCCAGCTCACTGCCTTATTAATATGGACCCTTTATCAATCCTGTGTATGACATGTAATACATGAGGCATACTTCCCTGGTGTCCATGCAGTGTGTATGGTACACATTCCCAATTTATTTCAACCACTGTCAGATTAACTTGGGATTCAAGAAAGGGAAGCTTTATGTTACTCAGAACTCGAAGTCTAAGTCAGCATCCGAAAACAGAGCATGGATGTTTATATCAGTTTTATGAAAATGCTTTGGAGAGGCAGATCTAATCTATATCTACATGTGGCAAATGCATATTAACCCTTTCGTTACTGTATTTATTTTGAGATGCTCTGTGTTTCTTTCAATTAATTTTAAATAGAATTCAAAGTAGAGGTTGGGGTCCACCAGGGTTCAGTACTCAGCCCCCTCCTATTTATCATAGTACTCCAGGCAATTACGGAGGAATTCAAGACAGGCTGTCCCTGGGAGCTCCTCTACGCTGACGACCTTGCTCTTATTGCTGAGTCACTATCAGAACTGGAGGAGAAGTTCCAGGTGTGGAAGGAGGGTTTAGAATCAAGGGGCCTTAGAGTCAACCTAGCTAAAACCAAAGTACTAATAAGTAGAAAGGTAGACAATCCACAAATATCTTCAGGAAAGATGGCCCTGCTCGATCTGTAGAAAAGGTGTAGGTAGAAACTCTATAAGATGTACCCAGTGTAAGCTATGGACACATAAGAGGTGCAGCAATGTCAAAGGTAGGCTAACTGGGAAATAGTTTTTGTATGTGGCAGATGCTCGGGAGCATTAACCTCCGAAAATCTGCAGAAAACAACTTCCGTCACTTTCCAGGGGAAAAACTAGAAGTAGTTGATAGCTTCCGTTATCTAGGTGACCATCAGTAGTGGGGGTGGGTGCGCTGAAAGTGTAACTGCTAGAATAAGAATAGCCTGGGCAAAGTTTAGGGAGCTCTTACCTCTGCTGGTGACTAAAGGCCTCTCGCTCAGAGTAAAAGGCAGACTGTATGATGCGTGTGTACGAACAGCCATGCTACATGGCAGCGAAACATGGGCTGTGACTGCTGAGGACATGCGTAAGCTCGTGAGGAATGAAGCCAGTATGCTCCGATGGATGGTGTAATGTCAGTGTACATACTCGACAGAGCGTTAGCACCTTGAGAGAATGTTGTACCTAAGAAGCATCAGTTGTGGTGTGCAAGAGAGACGATTGCGCTGGTATGGTCATGTGGCGAGAATGGATGAAGATAGGTGTGTGAGAAAGTGCCAATCCCTAGCAGTTGAGGGAACCCGTGGAAGAGGTAGACCCAGGAAAACCTGGGACGAGGTGGTGAAGCACGACCTTCGAACTTTAGGCCTCACTGAGGAAATGACCAGAGACCGAGACCTTGGAAATATTCTGTACGTGAGAAGACCAGGCAGGACAAGTGAGCCCAGCCCACTTATGAATGCCTTTCCTCCCTTGGACACAAAGACCGGTTGAGGCAAGCGAAGTCGATATAGAACCTCATCCGACGACAGACACCCATCCCACCCCCCATGCTTGCGAAGACATGTTGGGGCAAGCGAAATTGAAACCGAATTGAACCAGCCAGGATCCTGGCCTGGTGGTACGTAAAAAGCACTATCCGACTCGGGGCCGTGGCACGTAAAATACTCCAATGCGACCGTACGACAGGCACCCATGCCACCCCCTTTGCTTGTGAAGACATGTTGGGGCAAGCGAAATCGAAATCGAATTGAACCAGCCAGGATCCCTGGTCTGGTGGTACGTAAAAAGCACTATCCGACTCGTGGCCGTGGCACGTAAAATACTCCAATGCGACCGTACGACAGGCACCCTTGCAACCCCCTTTGCTTGTGAAGACATGTTGGGGCAAGCGAAATCGAAAATGAATTGAACCAGCCAGGATCCCTGGTCTGGTGGTACGTAAAAAGCACTATCCGACTCGTGGCCGATGCCAGCACCGCCTCGACTGGCTTCCGTGCCGGTGGCACACATAAAATACACCAATCTGACCGTGGCCGTTGCCAGCCCCGCCTGGCACCTGTGCAGGTGGCACGTAAAAAGCACCCACTACACTCTCACGAGTGGTTGGCGTTAGGAAGGGCATCCAGCTGTAGAAACATTGCCAAATTAGACTGGAGCCTGGTGCAGCCTTCTGGCTTCCCAGAACCCCGGTCGAACCGTCCAACCCATGCTAGCATGGAGAACGGACGTTAAACGACGATGATGATGATGATGATGATAACAAAGAATTTAGTAAAATAACTTCGTTATCATTCAGCTAGTGTTAGGAACATAAATTGTGACTAAGGTTTGGTGGAAGATTATAATTCAGAACTTATGAAAACAAGACATTTGTACTCAGAGCCAGGTTGGTATCAAAAGGCTTAAGAATTGATTCTCTATTATATATATTTTAACCCTTCTGTTACCATATTTCTGTTGAGATGCTCTGTGTTTCTTTCAATTAATTTTAAATATAACAAAGAATTTAGTAAAATAACTTCGTTATCATTCAGCTAGTGTTAGGAACATAAATTGTGACTAAGGTTTGGTGGAAGATTTTAATTCAAATCTTATGAAAACAAGACATTTGTGCTCAGAGCCAGAAGTGGTTTCAACGAGGTTGGTATCAAAAGGGTTAATCTGTGTGTATATGATGTTATGTTCTGAGTTCAAATTCTGCTGGGGTCAACTTAGCCTTTTGTCTTTTTAGTGGGGTTGATAAAGTAGGTATCAATCAAGTCCAGGGGTTGATGTAATCAACTAACTGCCTCCCATCAAAAGTTTCAGGCTTTGTGCCTCTAGTAGAAAGGACTGATGCATTAACCCTTTAGTGTTCAAACCAGCTATATCCGGCCCAAATATTCTGCTCATTTTATGCTCAAACTGGCCAGAACAGGTATCTCACACTTACCCTACAATGTCATTCTAAAAATAAACAATTACTTCTTTCAAATCTTGAAGCTACAAGATAATACCAGATTAATTTTTAAAAATGTGAATGAATAAGGATTATTTATGACATATTAATTTTAACGCTAAGGGGTTAAATATATATAGATGTGGGCATGGCTGTGTGGTAAGTTTTCTTCTCAACCACATGGTTCTGGGTTCAGTCCCACTGTGTGGAACCTTGGGCAAACTGCCTTCTATTATAACTTTGGGCTGAGCAAAGCCTTTCGAGGGGATTTGGTAAATGGAAACTGAAAGAAGCCAGTTGTGTGTGTGTATATGTATGTGTATGTATATATATATATATATATATATATATATATACACACTTGCGCAGGAGTGGCTGTGTGGTAAGTAGCTTGTTTACCAACCACATGGTTCTGGGTTCAGTCCCACTGCGTGGCACCTTAGACACGAGTCTTCTACTATAGCCTCGGGCCGACCAAAGCCTTGTGAGTGGATTTGGTAGACGGAAACTGAAAGAAGCCCGTCGTATATATGTATATATGTATATATATATATATATATATATACGTATGTGTGTGTTGTATTTGTCCCCCTAGCATTGCTTGACAACCAATGCTGGTGTGTTTTATGTCCCCGTTACTTAGCGGTTCGGCAAAAGAGTCCGACACAATAAGTACTAGGCTTACAAAAGAATAAGTCCCGGTCGAGTTGCTCGATTAAAGGCGGTGCTCCAGCATGGCTGCAGTCAAATGACTGAAACAAGTAAAAGAGTATATATATATATAGGCACAAGCATGGCTGTGTGGTAAGAAGCTTGCTTCGTAACCACACAGTTCTGGGTTCAATCCCACTGTGTGAAACCTTGGGCTGAGCAAAGCTTTTTGAATAGATCTACCACTGCTTGACAACTGGTGTCAGTGTGTTTATGCGACTGTAACTTAGCAGTTCAGCAAAAGAGACTAAGATACAATAGAACTGAAAAATTAAAGCTTCGTTATTTCTTGGCAGCTTGGAACTGCTCCCTGTCCCTATGGTTGCGAGGGCCCTGCCTTACACCACTTCCCTTTCTCTTATTATGTTCTTGTCCTTCTCCTTCCAGGAAGAATCCACTCCAAGAGAGTGTCTGGTGCTAAACTCCTCTTCTATGATCTCCGTGGAGACGATGTCAAAATCCAAGTGATGGCCAATGCAAAGTATGTTCTCTCTTTCTCTCTCTCTCTTCCTTGTATTTGCCTATCTATCTCTTTCATATATATATTTGTGTGTGTGTATGTGTGTATATATATCATCATCATCATCATCATTTAGCGTCCGTTTTCCATGCTAGCATGGGTTGGACGGTTCAACTGGGGTCTGTGAAGCTGGAAGGCTTCGTCAGGCCCAGTCTGATCTGGCAGTGTTTCTACGGCTGGATGCCCTTCCTAACGCCAACCACTCCGTGAGTGTAGTGGGTGCTTTTTACGTGCCACCTGCACAGGTGCCAGACAGAGCTGGCAAACAGCCACGAACGGATGGTGCTTTTACGTGCCACCGGCACGGGGGCCAGGCGAGGCTGGCAACGGACACGAACGGATGGTGCTTTTACGTGTCACCGGCACGGGGGCCAGGCGAGGCTGGCAACGGACATGAACGGACGGTGCTTTTACGTGTCACCGGCACGGGGGCCAGGCGAGGCTGGCAACGGACACGAACGGACGGTGCTTTTACGTGTCACCGGCACGGGGGCCAGGCGAGGCTGGCAACGGACACGAACGGACGGTGCTTTTACGTGTCACCGGCACGGGGGCCAGGCGAGGCTGGCAACGGACATGAACGGACAGTGCTTTTACGTGTCACCGGCACGGGGGCCAGACAGAGCTGGCAAATTAATAATTTATTAATAATTTTTGGCAAATTTTTTGAGGCAAGTGGGCATTATTTTATTTGCTGCTGACAAAATGATGATGATGATGATATATATATATATATTTCGAAGGGAATGAAAACTAAAAACATTTACCATCTTTCTCCCAGACCATGGTTTCGAACTCTAATTTAGCAAATAAAGTAATTTGCTAGGTGAAGCTTTCATCAGTGGGAACGCCAAAATATTAACATATAAATATGAGGCAATACAATATACACGCCTTGTGCTCGCATATTATAATTTCTCAAATCGAATGCGTAAGCGCAGTTTTTGTCGGCAGCAAATAAAATAATGCCCACTTGCCTCAAAAAATTTTCCAAAAATTATTAATAAATAATATTAATATCAGGGTAGAGTTAAAATTTCTAAAAAATTTTCTACCCTGATATTTATATATTTATACATATATATATATATATATATATCATCATCATCATTTAGTGTCCGTTCTCCATGCTAGCATGGGTTGGACGGTTCAACCAGGGTCTGGTAAGCCATGGAGGCTGCACCAGGCTCTAGTCTGATTTAGCAATGTTTCTACAGCTGGATGCCCTTCCTAACGCTAACCACTCCATGAGTGTAGAGGGTGCTTTTTACGTGCCACCAGCACGGGCCAGAGCAGGCTGGCAAATGGCCACGATCGGATGGTGCGTTTACGTATCACCGACACAGACGCCAGTCAGACGGCACTAGTATCTGCCACGTTCGGATGGTACTTTTTACGTTGTCACCGGCACGGGTGTCTTAACTACAATTTCCATTTGAATTTTTATTTTGATGTTGACGTACTTGACTCAACGGGTCTCCTCAAGAACAGCGGGTCACTCTACAATATATATATATATATAAAAATAAATATTTGCAGCCTCAATATATATTCTCTCTCTTTATTGTCATCTGTAGGTATTACTTGTCTGAAGAGGAATTCCTGACAACAAATGAAAAAGTGAAGAGAGGAGACATGGTAGGAGTAAGAGGACACCCAGGTACGTATGTGTGTTTGTGTATATTGTGTGTGTGTGTATATATATATATATATATGAATAAAAAATGGAGTTAACGCAGGTTTAAACAAGTATTTTTACTTTCTACACATGTTTCGAAAATTCCATTTATTTTTCCGTGTTAATTGTTAACAAGGTAAAAATACACTCATCTATTTTTATATATATATATATATATATATATATATATATATATATATAAATAAATAAATAAATAAATAAATGGAGTTTATTTATATATTATACAAAAAATTCCATGTAAACCCGAAGTTTCTACTTTAAAAACAAGGAGTTACAACCTCTTTACTTGTGTGATTTTTTACTACCCTGGTAACTATTTATTTATTTTTTCTGTGTTAATTGTTAACAAGGTAAAAATACACTCATCTATTTATAGATATATATAAATTCAGGTGAATACTTGATAAATGTAAGCACCTGTATATGTCAGCTGGTAGCACAGGTGAGAGGATATATATATATATATATAAACGGCAGTTTGTCTGTGTGCGTGTCTGTCAGGTTGTACCCTCACCCTGACCATGGCTTTCAACCGATTCTGATGAAACTCGACACACACATAGCCGAATGTCATAATGCAAAACTAACGCAGCGAAAATTTTGAAAAGTTCCCCCAGTTCTGAAAAAAATCGATAAATTCGACATGGGGTCGAGAATCTAAGCTTTTTATATGCAACACATTTTCTGTCTAGGGGACACGACTCGACAGCTAGGGACAGCTAGGAACATCGTATACACAGAAGTATTCGAGTGAAGAGAAGACATTGCAACCTACACATGCGCCTTCGTTCCCTAGAGGGAAAGGACTAGATTGGGATTAGTCGTTGCCTACTAGGGGCTCTTACATACCCGGGCAACGCCGGGCTATGCTGCTAGTATATATATATATATATATATATATATATATATGTTTGTGTGTATGTATATATAAATGCACATCTAGATGATTTCAGTAATTCACAAAATATTTTTATTGAGCGTGAACGGAAGAAAAGTGAAGTGGTTTTAGGTGGGATTTGAACCATAAACGTGAAAGAATACTGTGTGTACGTCTGCTTCTAACTAACTTACCTTTGTCTCTGTTGATAGGTAAGACCAAGAAAGGTGAATTGAGTATCATACCTATAGAAATGGTTCTCTTATCTCCCTGCCTACATCAATTGCCTCATCTGTATTATGGGGTGAAGAATCAGGTAAGTACATGTGCACTGTCTGTCTACCTCTCAGATCCCTAAAAGCCCCTATCACTCACTTAATGCCTCCTATGTAGCTCCCAGCAGAAAGCCCTACCTCTCACTGCTCTTCTTCCTGTCTACCTTTCTTTTCTCTGATCCCCTAACAACAGACCCTGTATTATGGGGTGAAGAATCAGGTAAGTACATGTGCACTGTCTGTCTACCTCTCAGATCCCTAAAAGCCCCTATCACTCACTTAATGCCTCCTATGTAGCTCCCAGCAGAAAGCCCTACCTCTCACTGCTCTTCTTCCTGTCTACCTTTCTTTTCTCTGATCCCCCTAACAACAGATACTATCACAGTTCCTCTTTCTGTCAATATACCCCTATTTCTCACCATTGTCTTTTAGCTCCCTCTAAAAAGGACCCTATCTGATGACCCTCTCGTCATTGCCATTCGATGGTTGAAAACCAGTTTTGTAGAAGCTTCTTTCAAAATTCTTATTTTGCTTTTAACAAATTCGCTTGTGTACTTTGAAATATGTAAAATGCCGGAGAAAGGATCCAAGCCGTTTCTTGTAATACAAGCCAATACATATACACCATCATCATCGTTTAATGTCTGCTTTCCTTGCTAGCATGGGTTGGACGATTTGACTGAGGGCTGGCGAACCAGATGGCTGTACCAGACTCCAACCTTGATCTGGCAGAGTTTCTACAGCTGGATGCCCTTCCTAACGCCAACCACTCCGAGAGTGTAGTGGGTGCTTTTTGCGTGCCACCAGCACGGGGTCCAGTCAGGCGGTACTGGCAACAACCTCGCTCGAATCTTTTACACATGCCACCGGCACAGGTGCCAGTAAGGTGACTGAATAATCTGAACTAGCACTATGACCTGGTGTTGCCAGGTCATACTGCTAGTGCATGCATATACAGCTACGTGCGTGTGCACATACATGCGAGTACTGTCCAAATCTCCGACCAATCACATACAGCTAGCTGGCATTCAATTGGCGTATCAAGTTTTGGGCATTTTGATTGGGTTTTGGATAGAAACTTCACAAAAAAGTAACTTTTATTAATTTCTTAATGGCTTTACAGGGTGACTGGGGAAATGTAAAGATGTGCACAACCACCCTTGGACAGTTTTGAATGACCATAGAAAGTGCGACCCCTCTAACTGAAAAATTATGGATTTGTTATAAAGGACACGCACACAGACACTTTGCTGTTTATGTATATATAGAGATGAAAAGGGGCCAAAATGCTAAGAGGTTAACAAAGGATGCTATCTTTCTCACCACTATCCCTTAGCAAATAACCCTGTCTCTTATTCTTTACCCCGAACAAGGGACCCTACATCTAGCTTTTATTCCCTAACAACACGCGGAGTTCTGTTTTTGATTCGACGGTCATTCAGAATGCTCACAGCAGCCATATTCCTTACCGCTCTATATCAAGCTGGTGAGACCCATATTGGAGTATGGGATTCAAGCCTCTTCTCCTTATCTCCTCAAAGACATACAGCATCTCGAAAGAGTCCAGAAGCTGGCTACCCGCATGGTTCTTGGTCTCAAGAATTTGTCTTATGAAGAAAGGCTGAAGACGCTCGACCTTTATTCTCTCGAAAAACGATGATGCCGTGGAGATCTCATTCTTGCTCACAACATCATAAGCGGAAAGTGTAACCTCTCGAAAGAGCTGTTCTTCACTCCTGCTGCAGAGCGTCGGCTGTGGGGTCATTCCGAAAAGCTCTATCTGCAACGATTTCATCTCAATCGAAGGCGAGTGGCTTTCTCCGTCCGGGTTGCGGATCCGTGGAATAAGCTGCCGGACGAGATGGTGAAGATGCCAACGACCGCTCGGTTCAAAGTCTCCCTTGACCACAAGTGGCCTGAACTCTTTACATGAACACCCTCCCTGTACATAATTCCATGTCCCCCTACATGGCCTTGCTTTTTACTTTTTGAGCCAAAAAATTAACACTGACCCCTTTTTTTCTTTGTCTTACCCCAACAGGAAACTCGCTACAGACAGCGCTACCTGGATTTAATTATCAACAATGAGGTGAAGCAGAAGTTTGTGACAAGAACCAAAATTATTTCCTTCATCAGAAACTTCCTGGACCAGAATGGATTTTTAGAGGTGAGTGATAGTGGCCGCGTGGTGTGGTAGTGGTGGTGGTGGCAGCGGTCACTGGGTTGTCACTAATCCTTAGTTCTTCAAATAATGAAATTTTTTCTTTTTGTTTTTTTGTTTCCCTTTCCTCCACTTGGTGCAGTCGTGGTTATGTGGCAAGAAATTTGCTTCCTAGCCGCATGTTCCTGGGTTCAGTCCCACTGCATGACACCTCAGGCAAATGTCTTTCAGTTTAGTCCTGGGTCAACTAATGCCTTGTGAGTAAATTTTGGGTTATGAAAATTGAAAGAAGCCCATTGTGCACTTGCACATGTGTGTGTGTGTGTGTATATATATATATATATATATATACACAGTACTCCAGCATGGCCTCAGTCTAATGACTGAAACAGGTAAAAGATAAAAGATATATATATATATGAAGGCACATGGCTTAGTAGTTAGGGCATTCGGCTCATGACCGTAAGGTCGTGGGTTCAATTCCCGGCGACGCGTAGTGTCCTTGAGCAAGACACTTTATTTCACATTGCCCCAGTCCACTCACCTGGCAAAAATGAGTTGTACCAGTAATTCAAAGGGCCACCCTTTTCAAATTCTGTGTCACACTGAATCTCCCTGAGAACTACGTTAAGAGTACACGTGTCTGTGGAGTACTCAGCCGCTTGCATGTTAATTTCACGAGCAGCCTGTTCCATTGATTGTATCAGCTGGGACCCTCGTTGTCATAAGCGACGGAGTGCTCCTTTTTATATATATATATATATATAGAAGTAAATATATGGCACAACGAAGTACCGATATTTACTGGAAAATAGCGAACGTAATAATACGACGCTAATGTATAGCTTCACCGCGTATGTACTAACAAAAATGCGTGTGTGCAACAAACTAGAAAAAATTTGTCTTACCTCCAGGGAGAACATCTGAAAGATGAAATACCTAGAAAGGGATAATGTGGGACCGGTTTCAGATTTTTCAAGATATGCCTGCACACATATACTAGATTTATCTTCATCAGCCAACATACACCACGACAACATTTATATATCAGGCCCGTACCGTCCATAATTACTCAGGATGGGCAGTTGGTGACCGTTATGTAGTAAAAACCCCCCAAAAATAAGTGAGACGCAGGCATGCGGATTATACTCGAGGATTTACGGTATTTAGTGCTTGGAATATAGCAGTTCGGCAAAAGACACCGATAGAATAAGTACTGGGCTTACAAAGAATAAGTCCTGGGATCGATTCGTTCGACTAAAGGCGGTGCTCCATCATGGCCGCAGTCAAATGAGTGAAACAAGTAAGAGTAAACTTAGCGGTTCAGCAAAATAGACCGATAGAATAAGTACTAGTCTTACAAAGAATAAGTCCTGGGATCGATTTGCTCGACTAAAGGCAGTGCTCCAGCATGGCCACAGTCACATGACTGAAACAAGTAAGAGTAAACTTAGCGGTTCAGCAAAATAGACCGATAGAATAAGTACTGGGCTTACAAAGAATAAGTCCCGGGGTCGATTTGCTCGACTAAAGGCTGTGCTCCAGCATGGCCGCAGTCAAATGAGTGAAACAAGTAAGAGTAAACTTAGCGGTTCAGCAAAATAGACCGATAGAATAAGTACTGGGCTTACAAAGAATAAGTCCTGGGATCGATTTGCTCGACTAAAGGCGGTGCTCCAGCATGGCCACAGTCAAATGACTGAAACAAGTAAAAGAGTATTTCTTTGTTTATTTCTCTTCTCATGCTTTTTTTGTTTTGTTTTTTTTTTTTTCCTTTTCTTACCAACAGGTGGAGACACCAATGATGAGCATGATACCAGGTGGCGCCACAGCAAAGCCATTTGTCACTCACCATAATGATCTGAAGTTGGACCTGTTCATGAGGGTCGCTCCAGAATTGTACCTCAAGGTGAGAGTTTACCCTCAATCTAACAAACACCGTTGCTCTTCTGTGGCAGTTCACCCAATACACCCTCAAGAATTTATTTCTATGGAATGTCATTTAAAAATAGGTGCAGGAGTGGCTGTGTGGTAAGTAGCTTGCTGACCAACCACATGGTTGCGGGTTCAGTCCCACTGCGTGACATCTTGGGCAAGTGTCTTCTGCTATAGCCTCGGGCTGACCAAAGCCTTGTGAGTGGATTTGGTAGACGGAAACTGAAAGAAGCCTGTCGTATATGTATATATATATATGTGTCTGTGTTTGTCCCCCTAGCATTGCTTGACAACCGATGCTGGTGTGTTTATGTCCCCGTCACTTAGCGGTTCGGCAAAAGAGACCGATAGAATAAGTACTGGGCTTACAAAGAATAAGTCCCGGGGTCGATTTGCTCAACTGAAGGCGGTGCTCCAGCATGGCCGCAGTCAAATGACTGAAACAAGTAAAAGAGAGAGTAAAGAGTATTTTTCTCCAAAAATTACAGAGATGTATTTCCATGGCAAGTCTTTTGGTCTGAGGTAAGCTGCTAAAAATCGGCACAAACTTTCCGGACAACCCAATAGAAATGGAGTGGTTGTATAAAGTCAACATAATGTGACAGTCCCGTAGAGGGAATTACACCACCGCTTTTTAGCCCTAGGAAGCATCGAACGCTTCCTGTCGGCTTTGACACATTACCTGTGTCCTTATATTTATTTGCAAAGGGGAGGCAAGCACCCCCACCCTGGACTGATGATGAGCAAGACCCAGAAACATGCATGTCTTCAGGTTGCTAGTCCCAGCTAGTGGGGGTGCTTCCCCTTTGCGAATATAAGAACACAGGTAATGTGTCAAAGCCGACAGGAAGCATCGATGCTTCCTAGGGCTAAAAAGCGGTGATGTAATTCCCTAGAATCACGACTATAAGATACCCGCTTTTGGTTAAACTGCACCGCAAAATGTGGGAATAGTTAGGAATCTAAATCGGAGTAGACAGACAGCACACAACTACAGTTTTATATATATACTAGAAGTATTGCCCGGCATTGCTCGGGTTTGTAAGGGAATAACTATATAAGCATTTTTAGAGAGTTATAGCAAAAAAATGCATTAAAAATGGGGGAAAAAATTATGGTAAATTTTTTTTTTTAATCGTTGACTCATCATAGACATTTTTAGAGAGTTACTTCCCTTATATAATAGCGAAAAAATGCATTAAAATGGAAAAAAATGATGGTAAATTTTTTTTTAAATCGTAGACTCATCGTAGAAGCGCGCTAATACCCAGAAGGGCTCGATATGAATCACGACTATAAGATACCCGGTCTTGGTTAAACTGCACCGCAAAATGTTGGAGTAGTTAGGAATCTAATTCGAAGGGGACAGACACTCACACAACTACAGTTTTATATATATAGATATGGATGGTAAATCAAATTAATACACTTGTCAA
Organism: Octopus sinensis; assembly: GCF_006345805.1. Taxonomy (NCBI): domain Eukaryota; kingdom Metazoa; phylum Mollusca; class Cephalopoda; order Octopoda; family Octopodidae; genus Octopus; species Octopus sinensis. The sequence continues at coordinate 10,954,755 of NC_043025.1, forward strand.
TATTATCCAGGTAGAATATTTGGGTCTGATATGGCCATTTTCAAATGCTTCAGGGGTTAAAAACAAAATATCTTCTGCTCTCAATTTCAGATGCTGGTTGTTGGTGGGATGGACCGAGTGTATGAAATGGGCCGTCAGTTCCGAAATGAGGGCATTGATTTGACCCACAACCCAGAGTTCACAACGTGCGAATTTTACATGGCTTATGCGGACTATAAGGACTTGATGAAGCTCACTGAAACAATGTTGTCAAGTAAGTTATTATGTAATGGCTACGGCCATGCTGTAGCAATCTCCACATTTACAGTTGAATCTCCTATGTTATTGTTTGTTTTTATATTTTTCATTTTATTTCTCACAAGGCTTTGGTCGGCCCGGGGCTATAGTAGAAGACACTTGCCCAAGGTGCCACACAGTGGGACTGAACCCAGAACCATGTGGTTGGTAAACAAGCTACTTACCACACAGCCACTCCTACGCCTATATATATATATTATATATATATATATATAGGCATGGCTGTGTGAGTAAGATGTTTGCTTTCCAACCACATGGTTCTGGGTTCAGTCCCACTGCGTGGCACCTTGGGCAAGTGTCTTCTACTATAGCCGCGGGCTGACCAAAGCCTTGTGAGTGGATTTGGTAGACAGAAACTGAAAAAAGCCCGTCGTATATATGTGTATATATATATATATATATATATGCGTGTGTGTGTTTGTGTGTCTGTGTTTGTCCCCCTAACATTGCTTGACAACCGATGCTGGTGTGTTTATGTCCCCGTAACTTAGCGGTTCGGCGAAAGAGATCCGATAGAATAAGTACTAGGCTTAAAAAGAATAAGTCCTGGGGGTCGATTTCCTCGACTAAAGGCGGTGCTCCAGCATGACCGCAGTCAAATGACTGAAACGAGTAAAAGAGTACATGTATATATATATATATATATCTATTTCTGACTGCAGGTATGGTGAAGGAGATAACTGGTGACTACAAGATCAAGTACCACCCGGATGGACCGACTGGTGAGGTGTACGAGGTGGACTTCACCCCTCCCTTCCGTCGGATATCCATGATTGAGGAATTGGAGAAAGTGTTGGCCGTGAAGTTCCCTGACCCAACAAAGTTTCACACCGCGGGTAAGTATATCGTCACTATCATCAGTGTCGTCCTGACCACCACCACCACCATCATCACCACCACCATCATCATCACCACCGCCATCATCATCCTCACCACCATCATCATCATCATCATCCTCACCACCATCATCACCATCATCATCACTATCACCACCACCACCATCATCACCACCACCATCATCATCACCACCACCATCATCACCACCACCATCATCATCACCACCACCACCATCATCATCATCACCACCACTGCCATCATCCTCACCATCACCACCACCACTATCATCATCATCATCATCATCACCACCACTATCACCGCCATCATCACCACCACCATCATCATCATCACCGCCATCATCACCATCACCACCACCACCATCATCATCACCATCACCACCACCACCATCACCACCACCACCATCATCTTCACCACCATCATCATCATCACCACCATCATCATCATTTGCAGGATTATTAATACTACTTAGATGAAATTTCTTTCCTATTTTTTGTGATCAGTGAATTTACTTCACTGAAAATATATATGTTTACAAAGTATAGACAGGTATCTTCAGCTAGCAAAGCCAAGCTACCCCAGACTGATGACAAGCAAAGACCCAGAAACTAGTCTCTGGATGCAGGCCTAGCTGTTGGAGGTGCTTGTCTCCCCTTTGTAAACACGAGGACACAGGAAATGTGTCGAGGCTGACAGGAAGTGTTGCTGCTTCCTAGGGCTAAATAGCGGTGGTGTGATTCCCTTCTCTCTTTCTCTCTCATTCTCCATCATCCAAAAAGACTCATCATTACCAATGACTACAATATAATAATGATATACTAACGATTACACCAATCTGTTTGCTTCCCCTGCAGAAAGCCGACAATTTTTTGATGATCTCTGTAAGAAGAAAAACGTGGAGTGTCCCACACCACGCACAACTGCAAGATTACTTGATAAGGTAACCATCCCTCTCTCTCTTTTTTTATTTTCTTAGTCTTTACTCTTTTACTTGTTTCAGTCATTTGACTGTGGCCATGCTGGAGCACTGCCTTTAGTCGAGCAAATCGACCTCGGGACCTATTCTTTTTTGTAAGCCCAGTACTTATTCTGTCAGTCTCTTTTGCCGAACCGCTAAGTGACGGGGACGTAAACACACCAGCATCGGTTGTCAAGCAATGCTAGGGGGACAAACACAGACACACATATATATATCATCATCATCGTTTAATGTCCTCTTTCCATACTAGCATGGGTTGGACGGTTCAACTGGGGTCTGGGGAGCCCGAAGGCTGCACCAGGCCAGTCGGATCTGGCAGTGTTTCTGGATCCGACTGGCCTGGTGACATATATACGACGGGCTTCTTTCAGTTTCCGTCTACCAAATCCACTCACAAGGCATTGGTCAGCCCGGGGCTATAGCAGAAGACGCTTGCCCAAGATGCCACGCAGTGGGACTGAACCCGGAACCATGTGGTTAGTTAGCAAGCTACTTACCACACAGCCACTCCTGCGCCTATATTCTCTTTCTCATCTGTCTATCATTCTCTTATTGTATTTCTCTCTCTTTCTCTCTCTCTACTCCAATATTTTTTTGCCCTGTGAAATTGCATGTAGGCTCGAAAGAAATGAAGCTAGTATGATCCGCTGGATGTGTAATGTCAGTATGCACACACGAGAGAGTGTAAGCGCCTTGAGAGAAATCTTATTTTTAACTACCCACAAGGGGCTAAACACAGGGGACAAGCGAGGACAGACAAACGGATTAAATCGATTGTATCAACCCCAGTACGTAACTGGTACTTAATTTATCGACCTCAAAAGGATGAAAGGCAAAGTTGACCTCAGCGGAATTTGAACTCGGAACGTAGCGGCAGATGAAATACCTATTTCTTTACTACCCACAAGGGCTACACACAGAGGGGACAAACAAGGACAGACAAACTGATTAAATCTATTGTATCGACCCCAGTACGTAACTGGTACTAAATTTATCGACCTCGGCGAAATTTGAACCCAGAACGTAACGGCAGACGAAATACCGCTAAGCATTTCGCCCGGCCCGCTAACGTTCCTGCCAGCTCGCCGCCCTGAGAGAAATGCTGGACATAAGAAGCATCAGATGTTAAGTTAAGTTAATTTTTTGGCTCAAAAAGCAAAAAGCAAGGCCATGCAGGGGGGCATGGAGTTATGTACAGGGTGGTGTTCATGTAAAGAGTTCAGGCCATTTGTGGTCAAGGGAGACTTTGAACCGAGCGGTCGTCGGCATCTTCACTATCTCATCCAGCAGCTTATTCCACGGATCCGCAACCCGGACGGAGAAAGCCCCTCTCCTTCGATTGAGGTGAAATCGTCGCAGATAGAGTTTTTCGGAGTGACCACGCAGCCGACGTTCTGGAGCAGGAGTGAAGAACAGCTCTTTCGAGAGGTTACACTTTCTGCTTATGATGTTGTGAGCGAGAATGAGATCACCACGGCGGCGGCGTTTTTGTAGAGAATAAAGGTTGAGCGTCTTCAGCCTTTCTTCATAAGACAAACACTTGAGACCAAGAACCATGCGAGTAGCCAGCTTCTGGACTCTTTCGAGATGCTGTATGTCTTTGAGGAGATAAGAAGAGGCTTGTGCAAGAGAGACGTACTACGGATGGATGAGGAGAGATGTGTGAAGAAGTGCCACTCCCAAACAGTTGAAGGAATCTGGGGTAGAAGTAGACCCAGGAAGACATGGGATGAGGTGGTCAAGCATGACTTTCGAATGTTGGGCCTCACAATGACGAAAGGCTGAGATCTCTGGAGATATGCTGTGACTGCAAAGACCTGACAAATAATGTGAGTTCATGGCTGTTTCCTACACCAGCTTCACATAGCAGCCCCAGCCCATCCAAAGTACCTTGGATCATAGGGTGACCTGCTGTGCTTGAGGAAACCTTATCAGATGGGTAGTCATGATGAGTATACTGGGCTTTGTGTATTTTACCCCAGAATCACTTTGATGGCAAGCTCTGCTCTCTCACTCAATAATAATAATAATATTCTGCTCAATACCACAGATTTGCTTGTCAGTTGTTTGACCATAACCAGTTGAGCATGTCCCTTGGTGGCTGACGATATGTGCATCTCTGATCACGAGCAGAAGTAGTGGGGGAGCATCATAGCCATGTGTTGAGAGGGATTCTTTGGGGTTTGAATAATTCACCTCTGGAAACATGGGTGTTTCATTCAACATCCTTAAACAACCCTTATTCAGGGATCTTTTCAGTGGGATGGGTTACTCGACCAGAAGAAAATTCTAACTGGGCCCCACCTGCAAGGTCATGTGCTGTTTATCTTTTTATGAGATCACCATGTCACGCACATATGGTTGTGATGCATGTGCCTGGTGTACCCTTATCAGAGGGGTAGTCATGATGGGTATATTGGGCTTCGTATATTTTACCCCAGTGTCACTTTGATGGCATGAACTGCTCTCTCACTCAATAATAATAATGGCACATATGGTTGCAATGCATGTGCCTAGTGTACCCTTATCAGACGGGTATTCATGATGGGTATACTGGGTTTCGTATATTTTACCCCAGGGTCATTTTGATGGCATGCACTGCTCTCTCACTCAATAATAATAATAATAATAATAAAGTGTTTGTTTTCTTTTTTTGTAGTTGGTTGGAGAATTTCTGGAGGAAACGTGCCTCAACCCTACGTTTATTATCAACCATCCGGAAATAATGAGTCCCCTAGCTAAATGGTAAGTGGGCCTTTAAGAGGCCCTTTCCTTTCACCCCACCTCCAACTGACCCTTTAAACAATGTACTGTCCCTTATGGTTACAATGGAACTCCTTAATGTAGTTGAGGTCTTTTCGTGATAAGTGTTTAGCTACCAGGCTTGCAGCTTGTAGCTAATGACGTTCCATCCATGACCACCCTGTTTTTTATTCAGACATAATATGCCTAGGGCTGTATTGTCTAATGTGTACTTTGTGTTGTTATTTAACCCCATGTCAACCCTCATCTACTAGACCTAAGATCATACCTATTCCAACCGTGACCATCCTGCCTTTTATTGCGGCTGTATCTAGGATTACGTTATCTAATGTGTCCTTCTTTGTTGCTGTTGTTTAGCCCCAGGTCAGTCCTAATCCAGTAGACCTGAGCTCAAAGATGTCCCAGCTGTGACCATCCTGTCTTGTTTTCATGCATATTGTATCTAGGACTACATTATCCTATGCGCCCTTTCTTGTTTCACTCCAGGCCAGGCCTGACCCAGTAACTCTATGATCAAAGATGTTCCAGCTGTGACCATCCTGTCTTTTCTTCAGGCATAGTGTATCTAGGACTACATCATCTAATGTGACCTTCCTTGTTATGGTTGTTTAGTCTTAGGTCAGTCCTGATCCAGCAGACCTATGATCAAAGGTGTTCCAACTATGACCATCCTGTCTTTTATTCAGACATAGTGTATCTAGGACTACATTATCTAATGTGCCTGTCTTTGTTGTTTAACCCCAGGTCAGTCCTGATCCAGCAGACCTATGATCAAAGGTGTTCCAACTATGACCATCCTGTCTTTTATTCAGGCTTAGTGCACCTAAAACTGCAGTGTCCTTCCTTGTTATTTAACCCCAGGTCACCCCTGTTCCACTTGTGACCATCCTGTTTTTTATTTCAGTCATAATATACCTAAGACTACATTATCTAATGTCCATAACCTCTGCTATTACAAGGGGTCGCTGAAAAGTCCCTGGCTTTAAGGGTTTCATGAAAAGGCCCGGTTAGAGGCCCAACCTTCCCAAGTTCTTTTACAGGGCTTAGAAAAACTGAAGGACCGTTGCCATAAATGCGTGAACCCAAGAGGAAAATATATTGCTCTTTTACTTGTTTCAGTCATTTGACTGCGGCCATGCTGGAGCACCGCCTTTAGTCGAGCAAATCGACCCCAGGACTTATTCTTTTGTAAGCCCAGTACTTATTCTATCGGTCTCTTTTGCCGAGCTGCTAAGTGACGGGGACGTAAACACACCAGCATCGGTTGTCAAGGGATCTTGGGGTGACAAACACACACACATATATATTTCTGGAAAACTAAGATGTTTTGAAAAAACTTTTTTAAAAACCTGATATATGACTGTGTAATACTAATTGAAATCTTAGAAACCAATTTATCTAAATTCTCATTTTTATAGAACTTTCCATGATGTTTCACGAGTGTAACATTACCCCCTTTAATGTTTGGGAATCTCGGATGTATTTTCGGCTGATGAGTACGAGCCATCTATATTTACTGCAATTTTTGTAGCTTATTAAAGATGTCCTCGTACGAAACAATTGTACCGATATATTGATCCATTCTTGTTGCTTTTTTCCTATTTGTAATCACCCCACTTTGTCGTATGGTTAACACCATATAGATTTCTGGTGCATCCAAGTCAAGTACCATATTCTTGTGAATTCAATAGAACTCACTTGAATCTTAATTGCTTATATATATATGTATATATATTATATATATATATATATATATATATATATATATATATATATAATATATATATATATTATATATATATATATATGCATATATACGACAGGCTTCTTTCAGTTTCCTTCTACCAAATCCACTCACAAGGCTTTGATCGGCCTGAGGCTATAGCAGAAGACACTTGCCCAAGATGCCACGCAGTGGTACTGAACCCAGAACCATGTGGTTGGTTAGCAAGCTACTTACCACACAGCCACTCTTGCGCTTATATTGCATAAAATTATTAACTGATCCACCTGTATTTTCCTTTACCCGAAGCCAGTAACTTTTAAGCGTCCCCCTTGTACACTAAACACTCTGGCCCCTAAATGACAAGAGCCCTTATTCTGCATGCGTCTATATTTGACAGGCATCGATCAGTGAAGGGCCTAACGGAACGTTTTGAGCTGTTTGTTATGAAGAAGGAGATTTGTAATGCCTACACTGAGTTGAATGACCCCGTTGTACAGAGGGAGCGATTCACGCAACAAGCACAGGTAACTATCTGTTTACAGTTCTATATTTAAGAGATGAGGAATTGTTTACATTTGACGGATATTTCTCCTCATCTTGTTTGTTGTTAACACAGCATTTCGGCTGATATACCCTCCAGCCTACATCAGGTGTCTTGGGGAAATTTCGAACCTAGGTTCTCATTCCTAAGGTATTTTTTCGATGTTGTTGTTATTATTATTATTATTATTATTATTATTCCAGTTCTATATTTCAGAGATGAGGAATTATGTACATATGCTGTGACAGCAAAGACCTGAGAAATAATGTGGGTTCATGGCTGTTTCCTGCACCAGCTTCACATAGCAGCCCCAGCCCATCCAAAGTACATTGGATCACAGGGCGACCTGCTGTGCTTGAAGAAACCTTATCAGACGGGTAGTCATGATGGGTATACTGGGCTTTGTGTATTTGTACCCCAGTGTCACTTTGATGGCATGCACTGCTCTCTTGCTCAATAATAATAATAATAAAGTGTTTGTTTTCTTTTTTTGACGGATATTTCTCCTCATCTTCTTTGCTGTTAACATAATATTTCGGCTGATATACCCTCCAGCCTTCATCAGGTGTCTTGGGGAAATTTCGAACCTGGGTTCTCATTCCTAAGGTATTTTTAAAGGCTGTTGCTGTTGTTGTTTAGGTCACTGCCTGGAATCGAACTTGGAACACGGGCATATGGTGTAGTGGTTAAGAGCGTGAGGTACTAACATCGTCGTCATCATCATCGTTTAACGTCCGTTCTCCATGCTAGCATGGGTTGGACGGTACGACCGGGGATCTGGTAAGCCAGGAGGCTGCACCAGGCTCCGGTCTTATCTGGCAATGCTTCTACAGCTGGATGCCCTTCCTAACTTTGTGAGTGTAGTGGGTGCTTTTTACGTGCCACCTGCATTGGTGCCAGGCGAGGCTGGCATCGGCCACGGTCGGATTGGTGCATTTTATGGAAGCCAGTCAAGGCGGCACTGGCATCGGCCACAATTCGGATGGTGCTTTTTACGTGCCACCTGCACTGAAATGATTAGCTCCAAGAGGCCACCGCCTCAAGCTAGCTATTTGACACACAACCTGCGTCCATTATAAACCTTCGAACAGGGGAGGTCAGCCGCTTCATCCTGCCAGTCAGACAGCTGCAGACATGTTTCAGGGTATTTGCCCTTCATCAATGCAGCGTAGGGTTAGGCTCAAAGCACTCTTTAACTTTCTGTTTCTTTTAAATTTCATTATGACCCCTTCTTTAGGACACGTGTTGGGAATCTCATCATAACCCTTTTTCTTCTCTCTCCAGGACAAAGCTGCTGGTGATGATGAAGCCATGTACGTAGACGAGAACTTCTGTACAGCCCTTGAGTATGGGTTGCCTCCAACAGCCGGCTGGGGTATGGGTATCGACCGAGTAACCATGTTTTTGACTGACTCCAACAACATTAAGGTAAGTACCCGGGTGGAAATAGTTCCTTTTATTTAAAGCTTCTCTCTCTTTCTCTTGAAGACAATACCCCTGTCAATGTCATCCTTATTTCTTTGTTACCCACAGACAAACGGATTAAGTTGATTACATCGACCCCAGTGCGTAACTTTTGAATTAATTATGCATTATCTCATAGCTCCAATATTTCAAGACATTGTAGGGTAGGTGTGAAAGGCTGGATGTGGCCTTGTTTTGAATTAATCATGCATTATCTCATAGCTTTGAGATTTCAATGATGTGATTGTTTATTTTTAGAATGACATTGTAGGGTAGGTGTGGGAGACTGGATCTGGCCTTGTTTTGAATTAATCATGCATTATCTCATAGCTTTGAGATTTCCATGATGTGATTGTTTGTTTTTAGAATGACATTGTAGGGTAGGTGTGAGAGGCTTGATCTGGCCTTGTTTTGAATGAATCATGCATTATCTCATAGCTTTGAGATTTCAATGTTGTGATTGTTGATTTTTAGAGAGAGACATAAGTCCTTTTGGTTTTTCTCTGCCAATTGCTGAAAATAGCATTCTGATTTGGGTGTTCATTATTACACTGAGTGAAATGGCAGTATGAAGGACTAATTTAAAACAACCACCCGAAGGAACACATCTTGCACCTTTGATGGGTGATAGTAATTAGGCAATACGTTAATTAAATAACTTCATCAATGTGCTACAGGTTTAAAGATGTGGAGAAACCATCGTAGAGATTTTAAATATAGAATTACTTCAACACCATTTTTCTCACATACACACACACAAACAAAAGCCTATTCTATAGCCCCGAGCTGACCAAACCCTTATGGGTGCATTTGGTTGATAGAAACTGGAAGAAGACCCTATATTGTGAATACTATTTATTTCTTCTTATTAAGTGGCATTTTAAGGCGGTGAGCTGGCAGAATTGTTAGAGTGCTGAGCGAAATGCTTAGCTGTATTTCATCTGCCGTTACGTTCTGAGTTCAAATTCCGCTGAGGTCGACTTTGCCTTTCATCGTCGATAAATAAAGTACCAGTTAAACACTGGGGTCAATCTGATCGACTTAATCCATTTGTCTGTCCTTGTTTGTCCCCTCTGTGTTTAGCCCCTTGTGGGTAGTAAAGAAATAAGAAACATTAGCATGGGGCGAAATGCTTAGTGATATTTTGTCTGTCTTTATGTTCTGAGTTCAAATTCCACTGAGGTCGTCTTTGCCTTTCATCCTTTTGGGGTCGATATAATCGACTTAATCCGTTTGTCTGTCCTCTCTGTGTTTAGCCCCTTGTGGGCAGTAAAGAAATAGGTTTTTTGTCTGCTGTTACGTTCTGAGTTCAAATTCCGCCGAGGTCGACTTTGCCTTTCATCCTTTCAGGGGTCGATAAATAAAATACCAGTTACGCACTGGGGTCGATATAATCGACTTAATCCCTTTGTCTGTCCTCTCTGTGGGTAGTAAAGAAATGGGTATTTCGTCTGTCGCTATGTTCTGAGTTCAAATTCCGCCAAGGTCGACTTTGTCTTTCATCCTTTCAGGGTCAATAAATTAAGTACCAGTTACGCACTGGGGTCGATGTAATCGACTTAATCCCTTTGTCCTCTCTGTGGGTAGTAAAGAAATGGGTATTTCGTCTGCCGCTAAGTTCTGAGTTCAAATTCCGCCGAGGTCGACTTTGTCTTTCATCCTTTCGGGGGTCGATAAATAAAGTACCAGTTACGCACTGGGGTCGATATAATCAACTTAATCCATTTGTCTGCCCTTGTTTGTCCTCTCTGTGTTTAGCCCCTTGTGGGTAGTAAAGAAATAGGTATTTCATCTGTCTCTATGTACTGAGTTGACTTTGGTTTTCATTCTTTTGGGGGTCGATAAATTAAGTACCAGTTACACAATGGGGTCGATGTAATTGACTGTCCTCTGCCCGCAAATTATTTATGTTCAGAGTTCAAATTTCTCTGTGGTCGACTTTGTCTTTCGTTCCTTCCAGGTCGATGTCATCAACTTATCACTTCATGGCTTTGTGCTAAAATTCGAAACCATTATTATTGTCATCACCTACACAAGACATCTCTTTCTCTTCTGTTATTTCAGGAGGTGCTTCTATTCCCTGCTATGAAGCCTGAAGATGGACTATCCGGTACAGCACCCGCCAAAGAATGAACTGCTCCGAGGTGGAATACGGGCAGCCCAGCGCCACAATCATTTACTGACAGAAATCTGTTGATTTTCTTTCCTTAAGGGATGTTTTATTTAATAGGGAGGGATGAATTTAGCTGGGGTTTATTTTTATTGGGGAGGGGTGAATTTAGCTGGATTTTTTTTTTATTGGGGAGGGATGAATTTAGCTGGGGTTTTTTTTTATTGGAGAGGGGTGAATTCAGCTGGGGGGTTTTTTTTATTGGGGAGGGCTGAATTTAGCTGGGGTTTTTTTTCTATTGGGGAGGGGTGAATTCAGCTGGGGTTTTTTTTTATTTGGGAGGGGTGAATTTAGCTGGGGTTTATATTTTATTGTGGAGGGGTGAATTTAGCTGGGTTTTTATTTTTATTGGGGAGGGATGAATTTAGCTGGGGTTTCTTTTTTATTGGGGAGGGATGAATTTAGCTGGGGTTTTTTTTATTGGGGAGGGGTGAATTTAGCTGGGGTTTTTTTTTATTGGGGAGGGGTGAATTTAGCTGGGGTTTTTTTTTATTGGGAGGGGTGAATTTAGCCGGGGTTTTTTTTTTTTTTAACTAAGTCTTCAGGTTTGATTTAAAAGAAGCATTGATGTTATAGACTATATGTTCTCAATAAATTTCACTCTATTGCAGTTATAGAGCCATTTACCATCAGTAAATTTCTTGCTATTTTTAACGCTTTCAGTGCTGAGCAAGGATTTAAATGATGAATGACCCAAGGTAGGATTTCATTATGTAAATAATTAAAATGCACCACCGTTAAAACACGACACGCCACCATGAATCGAACTCGCGACCGAGTTGAACTTAGGATCGTGAGGCGAATACCCTAAGCACCAAGCCACGCACCTTCATACTGTCTGACATTATTTCACACGATATCCATCCTAAGCACTCTCTTTACTCTTTTACTTGTTTCAGTCATTTGACTGCGGCCATGCTGGAGCACCGCCTTTTAGTCGAGCAAATCGACCCCAGGACTTATTCTTTTGTAAGCCCAGTACTTATTCTATCGGTCTCTTTTGCCGAACCGCTAAGTGACGGGGACGTAAACATACCAGCATCGGTTGTCAAGCAATGCTAGGGGGACAAACACAGACACACAAACACACACACGCATATATATATATATACATACATATATACGACAGTCTACCAAATCCACTCACAAGGCATTGGTCGGCCCATGCTATAACAGAAAACACTGGCCCAAGGTGCCACGCAGTAGGACTGAACCCAGAACCATGTGGTTGGTTAGCAAGCTACTTACCACACAGCCACTCCTGCGCCTATTTTTGGAGATTTTTTTTTTTTATCCATATATCTACGTATATATATTTCTATGTATGCCTATATATATATATGTGTGTATGTGTATCATTTAGGATTGGTGGAACAGACAGAAATAGAACGCAAACACGAGTATACATATATTTCTTTAATCATCAGAGAAGTTACATAAGTGGCCAAGGGCTTTATGCATGGTTGAGTAACCTTTCTGTCAATTAACATAAACGTCAGTGTGTGTATGTGTGTTCAAACACACCTACACATGTGTGTGAGTGTGTACATATATAAATACATGTGTGTGTTCATAAATATATATGTATGTATGAATATACATATATTTTTGAGGTGGGGCCAAATATTTCGCGCTGAAGCCTGTTCTAAGAATTGGGGGGTCACTTGTCAATTTGTCTTCAATCTTTCTTGGCAATCCATAAAATAAAAAAGGGGTCAATACTACCAAACACTTCAGCACCCAATCTTTGTACTTTACACCATCAACGAAATTCAGGCGTTCGTGCACTGCCGATATGAGTAAAAAATTCCTTAATTCCGAATGGGAAACCGCAAAGGTAGGGGACACACACACACGAATGCCTTCAACTTTACGCTTCTCTCCTCTCTTTTGATTTCTTGTGACAGAGATGAATGTAGACCACCACATCTCGACTTTGTTAGAAGCTGTCGCTTGGGTTGTCTGCCTCTGCCAGGGGTTTCACTGAATTGTAGTGTTCTCCGAGACCGAACGCATGTCGATGGTACCTGTGGATGGTGGAGAAAGAGAGAGAGAGAGAGGAGACAGTGAGAATGGGAGGAATGTATATATGTGAGTGCATATGTTTTGGGGTATAAAATATGTATACAGAGAGAGAGGTTATGAGAGAGATACATATATACATACATACATATATATACATATATATACATACATACATACATATACATACATATATATACATACATATATATACATACATATATATACATACATATATATACATACATATATATACATACATATACATACATATATATACATACATACACACATACATACATACACACATACATACATACACACATACATACATACACACATACATACATACACACATACATACATACACACATACATACATACACATATACATACATACACATACATATACATATACATACATACATACATATACACACATACATATACACATATATATATACATATATATATCATCTGCATAACTTGTGATCGTGGCTCTCCGCTAGGGTGTGGCACTTTTTCACACAACTATCTTCATCCATTCTTACATGTCCATACCAGCGTAGACGCCTCTCTTGCACACCACATCTGATGCTTCTTAGGTCCAACTGTTCTCTCAAGGCACTTACACTCTGTCGGGTATGAACACTGACATTACACATCCAACGGAGCATACTGGCTTCATTTCTTGCGAGCTTACGCATATCCTCAGCAGTCACGGCCCATGTATACATACATATATACATACATACATATATACATACATACATAAATATATACACACATATATACATACATATACACACATACATACATACATACATACATACATACATAAATATATACATATATATACATACATACATACATAAATATATACATATATATACACACATACATACATATATATGTACACCCATATATACATACATATATATATACATATACACCCATACACATTTACACACACAGATTCTTTTCTACACTTGGCACAATGCCTGAAATTTTGGGAGAGGGGGCCAGTTGATTAGATTGACCCTAGTATGCAACTGGTACTTAATTTATCGACCCTGAAATTATGAAACGCAAGCTCGACTTCAACGGAATTTGAACTCAGAAAGTAAAGACATGAAACCCTGCCCATCCTGCCAGCTTGCCACAATATCAGTTCGTCCCTGGTATAGCTTGACAATTGGTGTTGGTTTGTTCACATCCCCGTAACGTAACAGTTCAGCAAGAGGCTAATAAGGTAATTATCAAACTTTAAAGAAAAAAAAAGTCCTGGGGTCAATTTCTTCGACTAAACCCTTGAAAGCACTGCCCCAGCATGGCCTTGGTTAATTGGCTGAAAGAAATAAAAGAAGACCTGAAACTGCAAATGTCTCTGCCCAATGAGAAAGGGGGAAATTCAAGAAGCAATAATTAAAAAACAAAAAGAATTAAAAATATCCTTTACACCCCTCTTACACAAATTTTTCCAAGTTTTGACACTTTAGAGACATCAGATCTTATGAATCTGGATACCAAGACTGATAAGATCTGATGTCTCTAAAGTGTCAAAACTTGGAAAAATTTGTGTAGGAGGGGTGTAAAGGATATTTTTAATTCTTTTTGTTTTTTAATTATTGCTTCTTGAATTTCCCCCTTTCTCACTGGGCAGAGACATTTGCAGTTTCAGGTCTTCTTTTATTTCTTTCAGCCAATTAACCAAGGCCATGCTGGGGCAGCGCTTTCAAGGGTCTAGTCGAAGAGATTGAAC